>NC_084734.1:645027-780027 GCF_033978785.1 Entelurus aequoreus
AGAACATGTACACTTAGAGAAGATGTACACTTAGAGAACATGTACACTTAGAGATGACGTACACTTAGAGAACATGCACACTTAGAGAACATGCACACTTAGAGAAGATGTACACTTAGAGAACATGTACACTTAGAGAAGATGTACACTTAGAGAACATGTACACTTAGAGATGACGTACACTTAGAGAACATGCACACTTAGAGAACATGCACACTTAGAGAAGATGTACACTTAGAGAACATGTACACTTAGAGAACATGTACACTTAGAGAACATGTACACTTAGAGATGACGTACACTTAGAGAAGATGTACACTTAGAGAACATGTACACTTAGAGATGACGTACACTTAGAGAACATGCACACTTAGAGATGACGTACACTTAGAGAACATGCACACTTAGAGAACATGCACACTTAGAGGATATGCACACTTCAAGAGTTCTTACCTGACTTGAACACCAAGCAGCGTCCTTGATTTGCGTGTGAAAGTTAGCGTGCTTGCCTTCATGAGCAGCTGATGTTTGCATGGATGTCACTCAGCTTCTAGAAGTTTCCATCTAGGAAAGATGATAAGTTGAAAGATGATAAGTTGAAAAGAAAAACACGCTTTTGCTTTCCTGAGTGGAGCGACTGAAGACGAGTGGAAGAGTGGAAGCACTGAAGGGTGTGGGAGGTCTCAGCTATGAGCAGAATGTCAGCCAGCAAGTTTATCCTGAACTGAAACCTGCAACATAACTTAACCTGTTGCTTGGAACTGCAACACCTCAACCTGCAACATAACTTAACTTGTTGCTTGGAACTACAACACCTCAA
Source organism: Entelurus aequoreus (assembly GCF_033978785.1). NCBI lineage: Eukaryota > Metazoa > Chordata > Actinopteri > Syngnathiformes > Syngnathidae > Entelurus > Entelurus aequoreus. The sequence continues at coordinate 645,848 of NC_084734.1, forward strand.
CCTGCAACATAACTTAACTTGTTGCTTGGAACTACAACACCTCAACCTGCAACATAACTTAACTTGTTGCTTGGAACTGCAACACCTCAACCTGCAACATAACCTGCAACATAACCTGCAACATAACCTGCAACATAACCGGCAACATAACCTGCAACATAACTTAACTTGTTAGGCTAACTACAAGACACTCAAGCACACATCATCTGAGGAATCTGCAAACTTATCTGGGATGTCATTTTAACATAAGACAGCAAATATTGCATTCAACATAAACAGCACACACCTTGTTGTTGTTGTTGTTGTTGTTGTTGTTGTTGTTGTTGTTGTTGTTGTTGTTGTTGTTGTTGTTGTTGCTGCTCTGAAGTGTCACTGTAGGCTGAGTCACACTAGTAAACAGATGACAACACCTGTGGACGTGTACTACAGTCAGGGAATAGTCAGTATGTTAGACAACAATCAGGGAATAGTCAGTATGTTAAACAACAATTAGGGAATAGTCAGTATGTTAGACAACAATCAGGGAATAGTCAGTATGTTAGACAACAATCAGGGAATAGTCAGTATGTTAGACAACAATCAGGGAATAGTCAGTATGTTAGACATCAATCAGGGAATAGTCAGTATGTTAGACAACAATTAGGGAATAGTCAGTATGTTAAACAACAATTAGGGAATAGTCAGTATGTTAGACAACAATCAGGGAATAGTCAGTATGTTAGACAACAATTAGGGAATAGTCAGTATGTTAAACAACAATTAGGGAATAGTCAGTATGTTAGACAACAATCAGGGAATAGTCAGTATGTTAGACAACAATCAGGGAATAGTCAGTATGTTAGACAACAATCAGGGAATAGTCAGTATGTTAGACATCAATCAGGGAATAGTCAGTATGTTAGACAACAATTAGGGAATAGTCAGTATGTTAGACAACAATCAGGGAATAGTCAGTATGTTAGACAACAATTAGGGAATATTCAGTATGTTAGACAACAATCAGGGAATAGTCAGTATGTTAGACAACAATCAGGGAATAGTCAGTATGTTAGACAACAATTAGGGAATAGTCAGTATGTTAGACAACAATCAGGGAATAGTCAGTATGTTAGACAACAATCAGGGAATAGTCAGTATGTTAGACAACAATCAGGGAATAGTCAGTATGTTAGACAACAATCAGGGAATAGTCAGTATGTTAGACAACAATCAGGGAATAGTCAGTATGTTAGACAACAGTCAGTATGTTAGACAACAATCAGGGAATAGTCAGTATGTTAGACAACAATCAGGGAATAGTCAGTATGTTAGACAACAATCAGGGAATAGTCAGTATGTTAGACAACAATCAGGGAGTAGTCAGTATGTTAGACAACAATCAGGGAATAGTCAGTATTTTAGACAACAATCAGGGAGTAGTCAGTATGTTAGACAACAATCAGTGAATAGTCAGTATGTTAGACAACAATCAGGGAATAGTCAGTATGTTAGACAACAATCAGGGAATAGTCAGTATTTTAGACAACAATCAGGGAATAGTCAGTATGTTAGACAACGATCAGGGAATAGTCAGTATTTTAGACAACAATCAGGGAGTAGTCAGTATGTTAGACAACAATCAGGGAATAGTCAGTATTTTAGACAACAATCAGGGAGTAGTCAGTATGTTAGACAACAATCAGGGAATAGTCAGTATGTTAGACAACAATCAGGGAATAGTCAGTATGTTAGACAACAATCAGGGAATAGTCAGTATTTTAGACAACAATCAGGGAATAGTCAGTATGTTAGACAACGATCAGGGAATAGTCAGTATGTTAGACAACAATCAGGGAATAGTCAGTATGTTAGACAACAATCAGGGAATAGTCAGTATGTTAGACAACAATCAGGGAATAGTCAGTATGTTAGACAAAAATTAGGGAGTAGTCAGTATGTTAGACAACAATCAGGGAATAGTCAGTATTTTAGACAACAATCAGGGAGTAGTCAGTATGTTAGACAACAATCAGGGAATAGTCAGTATGTTAGACAACAATCAGGGAATAGTCAGTATGTTAGACAACAATTAGGGAATAGTCAGTATGTTAGACAACAATTAGGGAATAGTCAGTATGTTAGACAACAATCAGGGAATAGTCAGTATGTCAGACAACAATTAGGGAATAGTCAGTATGTTAGACAACAATCAGGGAATAGTCAGTATGTTAGACAACAATCAGGGAATAGTCAGTATGTTAGACAACAATCAGGGAATAGTCAGTATGTTAGACAACAATCAGGGAGTAGTCAGTATGTTAGACAACAATCAGGGAATAGTTAGTATGTTAGACAACAATCAGGGAATAGTCAGTATGTTAGACAACAATCAGGGAATAGTCAGTATTTTAGACAACAATCAGGGAATAGTCAGTATGTTAGACAACAATCAGGGAATAGTCAGTATGTTAGACAACAATCAGGGAATAGTCAGTATGTTAGACAACAATCAGGGAATAGTCAGTATTTTAGACAACAATCAGGGAATAGTCAGTATGTTAGACAACAATCAGGGAATAGTAAGTATGTTAGACAACAATCAATCAGGGAATAGTCAGTATGTTAGACAACAATCAGGGAATAGTCAGTATGTTAGACAACAATCAGGGAATAGTCAGTATGTTAGACAACAATCAGGGAATAGTCAGTATGTTAGACAACAATCAGGGAATAGTCAGTATGTTAGACAACAATCAGGGAATAGTCAGTATGTTAGACAACAATTAGGGAATAGTCAGTATGTTAGACAACAATCAGGGAATAGAAGGTATGTTAGACAACGATCAGGGAATAGTCAGTATGTTAGACAACAATCAGGGAATAGTCAGTATTTTAGACAACAATCAGGGAATAGTCAGTATGTTAGACAACAATCAGGGAATAGTAAGTATGTTAGACAACAATCAATCAGGGAATAGTCAGTATGTTAGACAACAATCAGGGAATAGTCAGTATGTTAGACAACAATCAGGGAATAGTCAGTATGTTAGACAACAATCAGGGAATAGTCAGTATGTTAGACAACAATCAGGGAATAGTCAGTATGTTAGACAACAATCAGGGAATAGTCAGTATGTTAGACAACAATTAGGGAATAGTCAGTATGTTAGACAACAATCAGGGAATAGAAGGTATGTTAGACAACGATCAGGGAATAGTCAGTATGCTAGACAACAATCAGGCAATAGTCAGTATGTTAGACAACAATCAGGGAATAGTCAGTATGTTAGACAACAACCAGGGAATAGTCAGTATGTTAGACAACAATCAGGGAATAGTCAGTATGTTAGACAACAATCAGGGAATAGACAGTATGTTAGACAACAATCAGGGAATATTCAGTATGTTAGACAACAATTAGGGAATAGTCAGTATGTTAGACAACAATTAGGGAATAGTCAGTATGTTAGACAACAATCAGGGAATAGAAGGTATGTTAGACAACAATCAGGGAATAGTCAGTATGTTAGACAACAATTAGGGAATAGTCAGTATGTTAGACAACAATCAGGGAATAGAAGGTATGTTAGACAACAATCAGGGAATAGTCAGTATGCTAGACAACAATCAGGGAATAGTCAGTATGTCAGACAACAATCAGGCAATAGTCAGTATGTTAGACAACAATCAGGGAATAGTCAGTATGTTAGACAACAACCAGGGAATAGTCAGTATGTTAGACAACAATCAGGGAATAGTCAGTATGTTAGACAACAATCAGGGAATATTCAGTATGTTAGACAACAATTAGGGAATAGTCAGTATGTTAGACAACAATCAGGGAATAGTCAGTATGTTAGACAACAATCAGGGAATAGTCAGTATGTTAGACAACAATCAGGGAATAGTCAGTATGTTAGACAACAATCAGGGAATAGTCAGTATGTTAGACAACAATCAGGGAGTAGTCAGTATGTTAGACAACAATCAGGGAATAGTCAGTATTTTAGACAACAATCAGGGAGTAGTCAGTATGTTAGACAACAATCAGTGAATAGTCAGTATGTTAGACAACAATCAGGGAATAGTCAGTATGTTAGACAACAATCAGGGAATAGTCAGTATGTTAGACAACGATCAGGGAATAGTCAGTATTTTAGACAACAATCAGGGAGTAGTCAGTATGTTAGACAACAATCAGGGAATAGTCAGTATTTTAGACAACAATCAGGGAGTAGTCAGTATGTTAGACAACAATCAGGGAATAGTCAGTATGTTAGACAACAATCAGGGAATAGTCAGTATGTTAGACAACAATCAGGGAATAGTCAGTATGTTAGACAAAAATTAGGGAGTAGTCAGTATGTTAGACAACAATCAGGGAATAGTCAGTATTTTAGACAACAATCAGGGAGTAGTCAGTATGTTAGACAACAATCAGGGAATAGTCAGTATGTTAGACAACAATCAGGGAATAGTCAGTATGTTAGACAACAATCAGGGAATAGTCAGTATTTTAGACAACAATCAGGGAATAGTCAGTATGTTAGACAACAATCAGGGAATAGTAAGTATGTTAGACAACAATCAATCAGGGAATAGTCAGTATGTTAGACAACAATCAGGGAATAGTCAGTATGTTAGACAACAATCAGGGAATGGTCAGTATGTTAGACAACAATCAGGGAATAGTCAGTATGTTAGACAACAATCAGGGAATAGTCAGTATGTTAGACAACAATCAGGGAATAGTCAGTATGTTAGACAACAATCAGGGAATAGTCAGTATGTTAGACAACAATCAGGGAATAGTCAGTATGTTAGACAACAATTAGGGAATAGTCAGTATGTTAGACAACAATCAGGGAATAGAAGGTATGTTAGACAACGATCAGGGAATAGTCAGTATGCTAGACAACAATCAGGCAATAGTCAGTATGTTAGACAACAATCAGGGAATAGTCAGTATGTTAGACAACAACCAGGGAATAGTCAGTATGTTAGACAACAATCAGGGAATAGTCAGTATGTTAGACAACAATCAGGGAATAGACAGTATGTTAGACAACAATCAGGGAATATTCAGTATGTTAGACAACAATTAGGGAATAGTCAGTATGTTAGACAACAATTAGGGAATAGTCAGTATGTTAGACAACAATCAGGGAATAGAAGGTATGTTAGACAACAATCAGGGAATAGTCAGTATGTTAGACAACAATTAGGGAATAGTCAGTATGTTAGACAACAATCAGGGAATAGAAGGTATGTTAGACAACAATCAGGGAATAGTCAGTATGCTAGACAACAATCAGGGAATAGTCAGTATGTCAGACAACAATCAGGCAATAGTCAGTATGTTAGACAACAATCAGGGAATAGTCAGTATGTTAGACAACAACCAGGGAATAGTCAGTATGTTAGACAACAATCAGGGAATAGTCAGTATGTTAGACAACAATCAGGGAATATTCAGTATGTTAGACAACAATTAGGGAATAGTCAGTATGTTAGACAACAATCAGGGAATAGTCAGTATGTTAGACAACAATCAGGGAATAGTCAGTATGTTAGACAACAATCAGGGAATAGTCAGTATGTTAATATTCAGTATGTTAGACAACAATAAGGGAATAGTCAGTATGTTATACAACAAGCAGGGAATAGTCAGTATGTTAGACAACAATCAGGGAATAGTCAGTATGTTATACAACAACCAGGGAATAGTCAGTATGTTAATATTCAGTATGTTAGACAACAATCAGGGAATAGTCAGTATGTTTGACAACAACCAGGGAATAGTCAGTATGTTAGACAACAATCAGGGAATAGTCAGTATGTTAGACAACAATCAGGGAATAGTCAGTATGTTTGACAACAACCAGGGAATAGTCAGTATGTTATACAACAACCAGGGAATAGTCAGTATGTTAGACAACAATCAGGGAATAGTCAGTATGTTATACAACAACCAGGGAATAGTCAGTATGTTAATATTCAGTATGTTAGACAACAATCAGGGAATAGTCAGTATGTTTGACAACAACCAGGGAATAGTCAGTATGTTAGACAACAATCAGGGAATAGTCAGTATGTTAGACAACAACCAGGGAATGGTCAGTATTTTAGACAACAATCAGGGAATAGTCAGTATGTTAGACAACAACCAGGGAATAGTAAGTATGTTAGACAACAATCAGGGAATAGTCAGTATGTTAATATTCAGTATGTTAGACAACGATCAGGGAATACTCAGTATGTTAGACAACAATCAGGGAATAGTCAGTATGTTAGACAACAACCAGGGAATAGTCAGTATGTTAGACAACAATCAGGGAATAGTCAGTATGTTAGACAACAACCAGGGAATAGTCAGTATGTTAATAGTCAGTATGTTAGACAACAATCAGGGAATAGTCAGTATGTTTGACAACAACCAGGGAATAGTCAGTATGTTAGACAAAAATCAGGGAATAGTCAGTATGTTAGACAACAACCAGGGAATAGTCAGTATTTTAGACAACAATCAGGGAATAGTCAGTATGTTAGACAACAATCAGGGAATAGTCAGTATTTTAGACAACAATCAGGGAATAGTCCGTATGTTAGACAACAATCAGGCAATAGTCAGTATGTTAGACAAAAATCAGGGAATAGTCAGTATGTTAGACAACAATCAGGGAGTAGTCAGTATGTTAGACAACAATCAGGGAATAGTCAGTATGTTAGACTACAATCAGGGAATAGTCAGTATGTTAGACAACAATTAGGGAATAGTCAGTATGTTAGACAACAATCAGGGAATAGTCAGTATGTTAGACAACAATTAGGGAATAGTCAGTATTTTAGACAACTATCAGGGAATAGTCAGTATGTTAGACAACAATTACGGAATAGTCAGTATGTTAGACAACAATCAGGGAATAGTCAGTATGTTAGACAACAATCAGGGAGTAGTCAGTATGTTAGACAACAATCAGGGAATAGTCAGTATGTTAGACAACAATCAGGCAATAGTCAGTATGTTAGACAACAATCAGGGAATAGAAGGTATGTTAGACAACAATCAGGGAATAGTCAGTATGCTAGACAACAATCAGGGAATAGTCAGTATGTCAGACAACAATCAGGCAATAGTCAGTATGTTAGACAACAATCAGGGAATAGTCAGTATGTTAGACAACAACCAGGGAATAGTCAGTATGTTAGACAACAATCAGGGAATAGTCAGTATGTTAGACAACAATCAGGGAATATTCAGTATGTTAGACAACAATCAGGGAATAGTCAGTATGTTAGACAACAATCAGGGAATAGTCAGTATGTTAGACAACAATCAGGGAATAGTCAGTATGTTAGACAACAATCAGGGAATAGTCAGTATGTTAATATTCAGTATGTTAGACAACAATAAGGGAATAGTCAGTATGTTATACAACAACCAGGGAATAGTCAGTATGTTAGACAACAATCAGGGAATAGTCAGTATGTTATACAACAACCAGGGAATAGTCAGTATGTTAATATTCAGTATGTTAGACAACAATCAGGGAATAGTCAGTATGTTTGACAACAACCAGGGAATAGTCAGTATGTTAGACAACAATCAGGGAATAGTCAGTATGTTAGACAACAACCAGGGAATAGTCAGTATTTTAGACAACAATCAGGGAATAGTCAGTATGTTAGACAACAACCAGGGAATAGTAAGTATGTTAGACAACAATCAGGGAATAGTCAGTATGTTAATATTCAGTATGTTAGACAACAATCAGGGAATAGTCAGTATGTTAGACAACAACCAGGGAATAGTCAGTATGTTAGACAACAATCAGGGAATAGTCAGTATGTTAGACAACAATCAGGGAATAGTCAGTATGTTTGACAACAACCAGGGAATAGTCAGTATGTTAGACAACAATCAGGGAATAGTCAGTATGTTAGACAACAACCAGGGAATAGTCAGTATTTTAGACAACAATCAGGGAATAGTCAGTATGTTAGACAACAATCAGGGAATAGTCAGTATTTTAGACAACAATCAGGGAATAGTCCGTATGTTAGACAACAATCAGGCAATAGTCAGTATGTTAGACAACAATCAGGGAATAGTCAGTATGTTAGACAACAATCAGGGAGTAGTCAGTATGTTAGACAACAACCAGGCAATAGTCAGTATGTTAGACTACAATCAGGGAATAGTCAGTATGTTAGACAACAATTAGGGAATAGTCAGTATGTTAGACAACAATCAGGGAATAGTCAGTATGTTAGACAACAATTAGGGAATAGTCAGTATTTTAGACAACAATCAGGGAATAGTCAGTATGTTAGACAACAATTACGGAATAGTCAGTATGTTAGACAACAATCAGGGAATAGTCAGTATGTTAGACAACAATCAGGGAGTAGTCAGTATGTTAGACAACAATCAGGGAATAGTCAGTATGTTAGACAACAATCAGGCAATAGTCAGTATGTTAGACAACAATCAGGGAGTAGTCAGTATGTTAGACAACAACCAGAGAATAGTCAGTATGTTAATAGTTAGTATGTTGGACAACAATCAAGGAATAGTCAGTATGTTAGACAACAATTAGGGAATAGTCAGTATGTTATACAACAACCAGGGAATAGTCAGTATGTTAGACAACAATCAGGGAATAGTCAGTATGTTAGACAACAATCAGGGAATAGTCAGTATGTTAGACAACAATCAGGCAATAGTCAGTATGTTAGACAACAATCAGGGAATAGTCAGTATGTTAGACAACAATCAGGGAATAGTCAGTATGTTAGACAACAATCAGGGAATAGTCAGTATGTTAATATTCAGTATGTTAGACAACAATCAGGGAGTAGTCAGTATTTTAGACAACAATCAGGGAATAGTCAGTATGTTAGACAACAATTAGGGAATAGTCAGTATTTTAGACAACAATCAGGGAATAGTCAGTATGTTAGACAACAATTACGGAATAGTCAGTATGTTAGACAACAATCAGGGAATAGTCAGTATGTTAGACAACAATCAGGGAGTAGTCAGTATGTTAGACAACAATCAGGGAATAGTCAGTATGTTAGACAACAATCAGGCAATAGTCAGTATGTTAGACAACAATCAGGGAGTAGTCAGTATGTTAGACAACAACCAGAGAATAGTCAGTATGTTAATAGTTAGTATGTTAGACAACAATCAAGGAATAGTCAGTATGTTAGACAACAATTAGGGAATAGTCAGTATGTTATACAACAACCAGGGAATAGTCAGTATGTTAGACAACAATCAGGGAATAGTCAGTATGTTAGACAACAATCAGGGAATAGTCAGTATGTTAGACAACAATCAGGCAATAGTCAGTATGTTAGACAACAATCAGGGAATAGTCAGTATGTTAGACAACAATCAGGGAGTAGTCAGTATGTTAGACAACAATCAGGGAATAGTCAGTATGTTAGACAACAATCAGGGAGTAGTCAGTATGTTAGACAACAATCAGGGAATAGTCAGTATGTTAGACAACAATCAGGGAATAGTCAGTATGTTAGACAACAATCAGGGAATAGTCAGTATGTTAGACAACAATCAGGGAATAGTCAGTATGTTAGACAACAATCAGGGAGTAGTCAGTATGTTAGACAACAATCAGGGAATAGTCAGTATGTTAGACAACAATCAGGGAATAGTCAGTATGTTAGACAACAATCAGGGAGTAGTCAGTATGTTAGACAACAATCAGGGAATAGTCAGTATGTTAGACACTCAAACCATAAACCATGAAATCAGGGAATAGTCATCAGTGATTAGTTAAAGTGTTAGTCAAAAATGAGGAAATAGTCAGTATAGTGTTCAGACAAAAGTCAGGGAACAGTCAGCACGTTTCTCAAGAACCAGGGAACACTAACATACAGTCAGTATGTTAGACAAAAAACAGGGCCTAGTAAAAATAGAATGAGGGAATATGCAGCAGCTGTAGTCAAAATAAGAGAAGTTAGTACATTTTAAATATGCTGGAGAAGAATTGAAAAAGTGTGTTCCGTACAGGCAAAAATCAGGGTATTGTTAGTATGTTAGACAAGAATTGGGTAATAGTAAATACTTAGTAAGGAGGAAGAGTCAGGAAAAAGAAAGCTGGTTAATCATGACAATGTTTTATTTGAATGTTTCAGCTGAAAGTAAGAAGACACACAACAGGACATCTTTTATACTTCACAGCTTGGACAAATATTCAACTTAGAAAGACATTTTGCATTTGGACACACTTGACCACTATTTACTTGTTGTCATTTGGGGTGTTGCTAGAATGTGCTCGCCCAGGTACATCCTGTGCTTGTTGGAGCCGGCGGAGGAGTGGGAGATGTCCCCCAGAGAGGAGGTGTGTACAGAGTCCGAGGTCATGACCTGGTTTTTGCGACCGCCGGGCGTGGTGGAGCGGCTCCAGTCTGAACACAGAGAGGTCAGGGGAACATGTGTCGCCTCATTAAACACACGGCCTGGGGAGGAAAGGTACCTGACACCTGACGGAGTCTTAAAGGTCCACAGCCCAGGTGGAGCCGCCATTGTTTGCGCACGTTTTCCTTCATCAGGCAGTGGAAGAAGAAGACCAGGAAGCCTGTGGGCAGCACAAGGAACATTTGGAAATCACACAAAGTCCACAAAAGGAGAGGAATCCATTTGGCAGCGGTTGTCAAAGTTGATTTGCAAAGAAGGTTACGTAAACCCAGCTCACTGACGCCTTAAGAGCCGCACCGGACAGCGGGCAGCAAGCGTCTCATCTGAAGGGGTTGTGAGGTTTTGGCTGGACTGCATTACACCACGAGTACCCCCCTTTTCTGCCAAGCTGCTACTAAGATACTATATTAACCAAGTTTCTTCCAAGTACTATTATCACTGGAGGACGAGAGAGGGGGTTCTTAACTTTTGTGACCTCTGGGCCCAATTTTTCACTCCAAAAAAGGCCCGGGACACACTCAAATATTAATATTAGTCATTTTGTGCTTGATTTTAATCATATTCAATTATCATATCTCTTTATTTAACACATGAGCCTTCGACTAAGGTCAGTCTTGTGAGAAAAACAAATACACAAAATGTATTTACACACAATTATGTTTTGCAAAAATAGATACATTAAATGAATAACAAATGTGTTTCTTAACTCAACTGTCCAGACTTCTGTCTGTTTGATATTGTCGTTACTGCCCCAAGTGGTGGGAAAGTGTATTACAACTGAGTAGCACTGAGGCCCATACGGACCACAGCTGAGAAACACATATTTATAACTATGGGCCCCGGCCCTATGGTTAACGAACACCGCACTAGAGGAAAAGGAAAGGCTCAGCATGCCACACACACACCCACACACTCACACACTTATACACACACGTATTTGTATATATATATATATATATATATATATATATATATATATATATATATATATATATATATCCATACACACATATATGTATATACATGTAATATGTAATATTTAGATATATATTTATATGTGTGTGTATATATGTATGTGTATATAATATATACATATATATATATATATTTATATATATTTATGTATATATACTGTATACATATATATATATATATATATATACATATACATATATCTATATATATATACATATATATATATACATATATATGTATATAATAAATATATTTATATATTAGTGTATATTTATGTATATGTATATATATACAACAATATATATATACATATATATATACATATATATATATATATATATATATATATATATATATGTGTGTGTGTGTGTGTATGTGTATAGCTGTATATATATATATATATATATATATATATATATATATATATATAGTTACAATTACATATATATTTATATACCGTAATTTCCGGACTATAAGCCGCACCTGACTATAAGCCGCACCAGCTAAATTTAGGGGAACATACAGATTGCTCCATATATAAGCCGCACCCGACTATAAGCCGCAGGGTTTTGATGTGTAATTAGCGTAGTATATAGGGGTTCCTGCTACCACGGAGGGGATTGTCGGGACAGAGATGACTGTTTGGGAACGCAAAGCGTCCCATTTATTAACAATAAATCTTTCAATCATTCAATCAAACTTTCACATCTTTGACATGGCGAACAGCATTCGTGCAGAGTACAAATAATACAACGCTGCAAAGTAATACAAAGTGCTCACCTGTACGTTATCAAAATAACCAGCCTACCGGTATATGAAAAGTCAGTCTTTAATCATTGCGTCATCGTCTTCCTCCTGCGTACTAAAACCACCGAAATCCTCTTCGTCGGTGTCGGAGAAGAACAGGCCGTATATAAGCCGCACCCTTGTATAAGCCGCAGGGACCAGAACGAGGGGAAAAAGTAGCGGCTTATAGTCCGGAAATTACGGTATATGTGTGTGTATATACTGTATATGTATATTATTTGGATGTATTATTAAATATGAATTATTATTATTATTTGTGTAGTTATGATTATTGTTATTACAGTATTAGTACAGAATAATACAGTATGTTATTATCATGGCTGGCCACATGAAGTGCTCCATAGCATACATACCTTCAATACTTCCTGTGTTTACCTTCAATACTTCCTGTGTTTACCTTCAATACTTCCTGTGTTTACCTTCAATACTTCCTGTGTTTACCCTCAATACTTCCTGTGTTTACCTTCAATACTTCCTGTTTTTACCTTCAATACGGACGGTGTAGCTCGGTTGGTAGAGCGGCCGTGCCAGCAACTTGAGGGTTGCAGGTTCGATCCCCGCTTCCGCCATCCTAGTCACTGCCGTTGTGTCCTTGGGCAAGACACTTTACCCACCTGCTCCCAGTGCCACCCACACTGGTTTAAATGTAACTTAGATATTGGGTTTCACAATGTAAAGCGCTTTGAGTCACTTGAGAAAAAGCGCTATATAAATGTAATTCACTTCACTTCAATACTTCCTGTGTTTACCTTTAATACTTCCTGTGTTTACCTTCAATACTTCCTGTGTTTACCTTCAATACCTCCTGTGTTTACCTTCAATACTTCCTGTGTGTACCCTCAATACCTCCTGTGTTTACCTTCAATACTTCCTGTGTTTACCCTCAATACTTCCTGTGTTTACCTTCAATACTTCCTGTGTTTACCCTCAATACCTCCTGTGTTTACCTTCAATACTTCCTGTGTTTACCTTCAATACTTCCTGTGTTTACCCTCAATACTTCCTGTGTTTACCTTCAATACTTCCTGTTTTTACCTTCAATACTTCCTGTGTTTACCTTTAATACTTCCTGTGTTTACCTTCAATACTTCCTGTGTTTACCTTTAATACTTCCTGTGTTTACCTTCAATACTTCCTGTGTTTACCTTCAATACTTCCTGTGTTTACCTTCAATACTTCCTGTGTTTACCTTTAATACTTCCTGTCTTTACCTTCAATACTTCTTGTGTTTACCTTTAATACCTCCTGTGTTGACTTTCAATACTTCCTGTGTTTATCTTCAGTACTTCCTGTGTTTACCTTCAATACTTCCTGTGTTAACCTTCAATACTTCCTGTGTTTACCTTTAATACTTCCTGTGTTAACCTTCAATACTTCCTGTGTTAACCTTCAATACTTCCTGTGTTTACCTTTAATACTTCCTGTGTTTACCTTCAATACTTCCTGTGTTTACCTTCAATACTTCCTGTGTTTACCTTCAATACTTCCTGTGTTTACCTTTAATACTTCCTGTGTTTACCTTCAATACTTCCTGTGTTTACCTTCAATACTTCCTGTGTTTACCTTCAATACCTCCTGTGTTTACCTTCAATACTTCCTGTGTTTACCCTCAATACTTCCTGTGTTTACCTTCAATACTTCCTGTGTTTACCTTCAATACCTCCTGTGTTTACCTTCAATACTTCCTGTGTTTACCCTCAATACTTCCTGTGTTTACCTTCAATACTTCCTGTGTTTACCTTCAATACTTCCTGTGTTTACCTTCAATACTTCCTGTGTTTACCTTTAATACCTCCTGTGTTTACCTTCAATACTTCCTGTGTTTACCTTCAATACTTCTTGTGTTTACCTTTAATACCTCCTGTGTTTACCTTCAATACTTCCTGTGTTTACCTTCAATACCTCCTGTGTTTACCTTCAATACTTCCTGTGTTTACCTTCAATACTTCCTGTGTTTACCTTCAATACTTCCTGTGTTTACCTTCAATACTTTCTGTGTTTACCTTCAATACTTCCTGTGTTTACCTTCAATACTTCCTGTGTTTACCTTCAATACTTCCTGTGTTTACCTTCAATACTTCCTGTGTTTACCTTGCAAGGTGTTACAGATGGTGAACAGGTACATCATCACCACTCTGCCGGGTCCGAAGGAGAAGAAGCCCATCAGCCAGGTGAGGCCCAGCAGCACCGTGAGACTAGCCGCCGCCTTCAAGTCCTGCACGCTGCGGCGGCTGTGGGCCCTCGGCTTGTTGGCGCCCATCCGGCGGATCTGGACCAGGACCACCAGGAACACGCAGGTGTTGCACAAGAGGACCAGAAGCACCAAGGCCACCACCGTCACGTAGAAGAAGACGTCATTCTGAAGCCAGCAGCTAGGGGGCGACACAACAAGTGGGAGGGACTTCATCAAGACTGGAGACTTCATGTGTCACAAGACTTCATGTGTCACAAGACTTTATGTGTCAGAAGACTTCATGTGTCACAAGACTTTATGTGTCAGAAGACTTCATGTGTCAGAAGACTTCATGTGTCACCAGACTTCATGTGTCAGAAGACTTCATGTGTCAGAAGACTTCATGTGTCACCAGACTTCATGTGTCAGAAGACTTCATGTGTCAGAAGACTTCATGTGTCACCAGACTTCATGTGTCAGAAGACTTCATGTGTCAGAAGACTTCATGTGTCACCAGACTTCATGTGTCAGAAGACTTCATGTGTCAGAAGACTTCATGTGTCACCAGACTTCATGTGTCAGAAGACTTCATGTGTCACAAGACTTCATGTGTCACAAGACTTCATGGGTTGTGACTTCATGTGTCACAAGACTTCATGGGTTGTGACTTCATGTGTCACAAGACTTCATGGGTTGTGACTTCATGTGTCACAAGACTTCATGTGTCAGAAGACTTAATGTGTCAGAAGACTTCATGTGTCACAAGACTTCATGTGTCAGAAGACTTCATGTGTCAGAAGACTTCATGTGTCACAAGACTTCATGTGTCAGAAGACTTCATGTGTCAGAAGACTTCATGTGTCACAAGACTTCATGTGTCAGAAGACTTAATGTGTCAGAAGACTTCATGTGTCACAAGACTTCATGTGTCAGAAGACGTCATGTGTCACAAGACTTCATGGGTTGTGACTTCATGTGTCACAATACTTCATGTGTTGTGACTTCATGTGTCAGAAGACTTCATGTGTCAGAAGACTTCATGTGTCAGAAGACTTCATGTGTCACAAGACTTCATGTGTCAGAAGACTTCATGTGTCAGAAGACTTCATGTGTCACAAGACTTCATGTGTCAGAAGACTTCATGTGTCACAATACTTCATGTGTTGTGACTTCATGTGTCAGAAGACTTCATGTGTCACAAGACTTCATGTGTCAGAAGACGTCATGTGTCACAAGACTTCATGGGTTGTGACTTCATGTGTCACAAGACTTCATGGGTTGTGACTTCATGTGTCACAAGACTTCATGGGTTGTGACTTCATGTGTCACAAGACTTCATGGGTTGTGACTTCATGTGTCACAAGACTTCATGTGTCACAAGACTTCATGTGTCAGAAGACGTCATGTGTCACAAGACTTCATGGGTTGTGACTTCATGTGTCACAAGACTTCATGGGTTGTGACTTCATGTGTCACAAGACTTCATGGGTTGTGACTTCATGTGTCACAAGACTTCATGGGTTGTGACTTCATGTGTCACAAGACTTCATGTGTCACAAGACTTCATGTGTCACAAGACTTCATGGGTTGTGACTTCATGTGTCACAAGACTTCATGTGTCACAAGACTTCATGTGTCACAAGACTTCATGTGTCACAAGACTTCATGGGTTGTGACTTCATGTGTCACAAGACTTCATGTGTCACAAGACTTCATGTGTCAGAAGACTTCATGTGTAGTGATTTCATGTGTTGTGACTTCATGTGTCAGAAGACTTCATGCCACAAATGAACAAGTAGATTAATAATCAATTTTTTACAGTTTGTCCCTCATAATGTGTACAACATAACAGGTGTATAAATGACACAATATGTTACTGCATACTAATTAGGAGTCTTTGTTTGTTTACTTACTACTAAAAGACAAGATGTCTATTTTATTGAAGGACTAAATGACAATAATAAACTTATGTTTCATGTACACTAACATTTGTTGTTACAATAAAGACAATAATGACATTTTTTGTGCTCCCCTTTATTTAGAAAAGTATGGAAACACATTTTGGTACCGGTATCAAAATATTGTTATCGGGACAACAATACTCTGCAAAAAGAAGTTTTATTTATATATGTATTATGTGGTGAAAAGCCCAGGCAGGTGTGGGTGTGGACTACTTGTGGGTGTGACTACTTGTGGGTGTGGGTGTGACTACTTGTGGGTGTGGACTACTTGTGGGTGTGACTACTTGTGGGTGTGGGTGTGACTACTTGTGGGTGTGACTACGTGTGGGTGTGACTACTTGTGGGTGTGACTACTTGTGGGTGTGACTACTTGTGGGTGTGACTACTTGTGGGTGTGGGTGTGACTACTTGTGGGTGTGGGTGTGACTACTTGTGGGTGTGACTACTTGTGGGTGTGGGTGTGACTACTTGTGGGTGTGGGTGTGGGTGTGACTACTTGTGGGTGTGACTACTTGTGGGTGTGGGTGTGACTACTTGTGGGTGTGACTACTTGTGGGTGTGACTCCTTGTGGGTATGGGTGTGACTACTTGTGGGTGTGGGTGTGACTACTTGTGAGTGTGACTACTTGTGGGTGTGACTACTTGTGGGTGTGGGTGTGGGTGTGACTACTTGTGGGTGTGGGTGTGACTACTTGTGGGTGTGGGTGTGACTACTTGTGGGTGTGACTACGTGTGGGTGTGACTACTTGTGGGTGTGACTACTTGTGGGTGTGGGTGTGGGTGTGACTACTTGTGGTTGTGGGTGTGGGTGTGACTACTTGTGGGTGTGGGTGTGACTACTTGTGGGTGTGACTCCTTGTGGGTATGGGTGTGACTACTTGTGGGTGTGGGTGTGACTACTTGTGAGTGTGACTACTTGTGGGTGTGACTACTTGTGGGTGTGGGTGTGACTACTTGTGGGTGTGACTACTTGTGGGTGTGGGTGTGACTACTTGTGGGTGTGGGTGTGACTACTTGTGGGTGTGACTACTTGTGGGTGTGGGTGTGACTACTTGTGGGTGTGACTACTTGTGGGTGTGGGTGTGACTACTTGTGGGTGTGGGTGTGACTACTTGTGGGTGTGACTACTTGTGGGTGTGGGTGTGACTACTTGTGGGTGTGACTACTTGTGGGTGTGGGTGTGACTACTTGTGGGTGTGACTACTTGTGGGTGTGACTACTTGTGGGTGTGACTACTTGTGGGTGTGGGTGTGACTACTTGTGGGTGTGACTACTTGTGGGTGTGGGTGTGACTACTTGTGGGTGTGGGTGTGACTACTTGTGAGTGTGACTACTTGTGAGTGTGACTACTTGTGGGTGTGGGTGTGACTACTTGTGGGTGTGGGTGTGACTACTTGTGAGTGTGACTACTTGTGAGTGTGACTACTTGTGGGTGTGGGTGTGACTACTTGTGGGTGTGGGTGTGACCACTTGTGGGTGTGACAAGTGGAGTTTTGGGCAAGACTCACAAGGACTGAGTGGAGTGAAGCAAGGCTGCAGACTGGGAGGATGCTGAGCTGCCGTAAGCATCTTTGTCTACGGCCAGCACCAGGCAGACTACCAGCAGGGGCACACCTGCAAGGACCACACACACCTTTCACACCTGCAAGGACCACACACACCTTTCACACCTGCAAGGACCACACACACCTTTCACACCTGCAAGGACCACACACACCTTTCACACCTGCAAGGACCACACACACCTTTCACACCTGCAAGGACCACACACACCTTTCACACCTGCAAGGACCACACACACCTTTCACACCTGCAAGGACCACACACACCTTTCACACCTGCAAGGACCACACACACCTTTCACACCTGCAAGGACCACACACACCTTTCACACCTGCAAGGACCACACACACCTTTCACAACATTCCTTCATCAAAGGACACAAAGGTGGCAGTCATGTAAATAATGGATGCAGGAATGTTGTGTTTGCATGTCAAAGTCTGGACTAGTTTGTCCCCAACATGAACCTCTCCTGCTTCTCACCACTTGCTTATGGAAGGTCAAGTGGGACAAACTGTAATAAATAAATATCTTTAAGTGTGTTGAATGAAGTTAATTAAAATGGGGATTAAATACATAGTCAATATATATAAATATTACCCCAGCCCACAGCGCAGAACTTGAGGATGTAGGCGGGCACGTAGGTGTTGAAGACCTTGACCAGGGAGAAGTACATGTGCACCGCCTCCAGGCCCATCCAGGCGAAGGAGGCCAACAGGAAGTAGTGCAGCGTGGCGGCGGTCACGATGCACAGGAAGTAGTTGGAGAAGGACGACAACCACGAGTCCAGCAGGAAGATCAGACTTAGACCCAGCAGGGCGGCTGACAGGTTGATGAGGATTCTAGATGGGTAGTCTCCACGCAGCTTCCTGGTCATTAGACAACAACCAGGGAATAGTCAGTATGTTAGACAACAATCAGGGAATAGTCAGTATGTTAGACAACAATCAGGGAATAGTCAGTATGTTAGACAACAACCAGGGAATAGTCAGTATGTTAGACAACAATCAGGGAGTAGTCAGTATGTTAGACAACAATCAGGGAATAGTCAGTATGTTAGACAACAATCAGGGAGTAGTCAGTATGTTAGACAACAATCAGGGAATAGTCAGTATGTTAGACAACAATCAGGGAGTAGTCAGTATGTTAGACAACAACCAGGGAATAGTCAGTATGTTAGACAACAATCAGGGAATAGTCAGTATGTTAGACAACAATCAGGGAGTAGTCAGTATGTTAGACAACAATCAGGGAATAGTCAGTATGTTAGACAACAATCAGGGTATAGTCAGTATGTTAGACAACAATCAGGGAATAGTCAGTATGTTAGACCACAATCAGGGTATAGTCAGTATGTTAGACAACAATCAGGGAGTAGTCAGTATGTTAGACAACAATCAGGGAATAGTCAGTATGTTAGACAACAATCAGGGAATAGTCAGTATGTTAGACAACAATCAGGGAGTAGTCAGTATGTTAGACAACAATCAGGGAATAGTCAGTATGTTAGACAACAATCAGGGAATAGTCAGTATGTTAGACAACAATCAGGGAATAGTCAGTATGTTAGACAACAATCAGGGAGTAGTCAGTATGTTAGACAACAATCAGGGAATAGTCAGTATGTTAGACAACAATCAGGGAGTAGTCAGTATGTTAGACAACAATCAGGGAGTAGTCAGTATGTTAGACAACAACCAGGGAATAGTCAGTATGTTAGACAACAATCAGGGAATAGTCAGTATGTTAGACCACAATCAGGGTATAGTCAGTATGTTAGACAACAATCAGGGAGTAGTCAGTATGTTAGACAACAATCAGGGAATAGTCAGTATGTTAGACAACAATCAGGGAATAGTCAGTATGTTAGACAACAATCAGGGAATAGTCAGTATGTTAGACCACAATCAGGGTATAGTCAGTATGTTAGACAACAATCAGGGAGTAGTCAGTATGTTAGACAACAATCAGGGAATAGTCAGTATGTTAGACAACAATCAGGGAATAGTCAGTATGTTAGACAACAATCAGGGAATAGTCAGTATTTTAGACAACAATCAGGGAGTAGTCAGTATGTTAGACAACAATCAGGGAATGGTCAGTATGTTAGACAACAATCAGGGAGTAGTCAGTATGTTAGACAACAATCAGGGAATAGTCAGTATGTTAGACAACAATCAGGGAATAGTCAGTATGTTAGACAACAATCAGGGAATAGTCAGTATTTTAGACAACAATCAGGGAGTAGTCAGTATGTTAGACCACAATCAGGGAATAGTCAGTATGTTAGACAACAATCAGGGAATAGTCAGTATGTTAGACAACAATCAGGGAATAGTCAGTATGTTAGACAACAATCAGGGAATAGTCAGTATGTTAGACAACAATCAGGGAGTAGTCAGTATGTTAGACAACAATCAGGGAATAGTCAGTATGTTAGACAACAATCAGGGAATAGTCAGTATGTTGGACAACAATCAGGGAATAATCAGTATTTTAGTCAACAATCAGGGAATAGTCAGTATGTTAGACAACAATCAGGGAATAGTCAGTATTTTAGACAACAATCAGGGAATAGTCAGTATGTTAGACAACAATCAGGGAATAGTCAGTATGTTAGACAACAATCAGGGAATAGTCAGTATGTTAGACAACAATCAGGGAATAGTCAGTATTTTAGACAACAATCAGGGAGTAGTCAGTATGTTAGACAACAATCAGGGAGTAGTCAGTATGTTAGACCACAATCAGGGTACAGTCAGTATGTTAGACAACAATCAGGGAATAGTCAGTATGTTAGACAACAATTACGGAATAGTCAGTATGTTAGACAACAATCAGGGAGTAGTCAGTATATTAGACAACAATCAGGGAGTAGTCAGTATGTTAGACAACAATCAGGGAATAGTCAGTATGTTAGACAACAATCAGGGAGTAGTCAGTATGTTAGACAACAATCAGGGAATAGTCAGTATTTTAGACAACAATCAGGGAGTAGTCAGTATGTTAGACAACAATCAGGGAATAGTCAGTATGTTAGACCACAATCAGGGAATAGTCAGTATGCTAGACAACAATCAGGGAATAGTCAGTATGCTAGACAACAATCAGGGAATAGTCAGTATGTTAGACAACAATCAGGGAATAGTCAGTATGTTAGACAACAACCAGGGAATAGTCAGTATGTTAGACAACAACCAGGGAATAGTCAGTATGTTAGACAACAATCAGGGAATAGTCAGTATGTTAGACAACAACCAGGGAATAGTCAGTATGTTAGCCAACAACCAGGGAATAGTCAGTATGTTAGACCACAATCAGGGTATAGTCAGTATGTTAGACAACAATCAGGGAATAGTCAGTATGTTAGACAACAATCAGGGAATAGTCAGTATGTTAGACAACAATCAGGGAGTAGTCAGTATGTTAGACAACAATCAGGGAATAGTCAGTATGTTAGACAACAATCAGGGAATAGTCAGTATGATAGACAACAATCAGGGAATAGTCAGTATGTTAGACAACAATCAGGGAATAATCAGTATTTTAGTCAACAATCAGGGAATAGTCAGTATGTTAGACAACAATCAGGGAATAGTCAGTATTTTTGACAACAATCAGGGAATAGTCAGTATGTTAGACAACAATCAGGGAATAGTCAGTATGTTAGACAACAATCAGGGAATAGTCAGTATTTTAGACAACAATCAGGGAGTAGTCAGTATGTTAGACAACAATCAGGGAGTAGTCAGTATGTTAGACCACAATCAGGGTACAGTCAGTATGTTAGACAACAATCAGGGAATAGTCAGTATGTTAGACAACAATCAGGGAATAGTCAGTATGTTAGACAACAATCAGGGAGTAGTCAGTATATTAGACAACAATCAGGGAGTAGTCAGTATGTTAGACAACAATCAGGGAATAGTCAGTATGTTAGACAACAATCAGGGAGTAGTCAGTATGTTAGACAACAATCAGGGAATAGTCAGTATTTTAGACAACAATCAGGGAGTAGTCAGTATGTTAGACAACAATCAGGGAATAGTCAGTATGTTAGACCACAATCAGGGAATAGTCAGTATGCTAGACAACAATCAGGGAATAGTCAGTATGCTAGACAACAATCAGGGAATAGTCAGTATGTTAGACAACAATCAGGGAATAGTCAGTATGTTAGACAACAACCAGGGAATAGTCAGTATGTTAGACAACAACCAGGGAATAGTCAGTATGTTAGACAACAATCAGGGAATAGTCAGTATGTTAGACAACAACCAGGGAATAGTCAGTATGTTAGCCAACAACCAGGGAATAGTCAGTATGTTAGACCACAATCAGGGTATAGTCAGTATGTTAGACAACAATCAGGGAATAGTCAGTATGTTAGACAACAATCAGGGAATAGTCAGTATGTTAGACAACAATCAGGGAGTAGTCAGTATGTTAGACAACAATCAGGGAATAGTCAGTATGTTAGACAACAATCAGGGAATAGGCAGTATGATAGACAACAATCAGGGAATAGTCAGTATGTTAGACAACAATCAGGGAATAATCAGTATTTTAGTCAACAATCAGGGAATAGTCAGTATGTTAGACAACAATCAGGGAATAGTCAGTATTTTTGACAACAATCAGGGAATAGTCAGTATGTTAGACAACAATCAGGGAATAGTCAGTATGTTAGACAACAATCAGGGAATAGTCAGTATTTTAGACAACAATCAGGGAGTAGTCAGTATGTTAGACAACAATCAGGGAGTAGTCAGTATGTTAGACCACAATCAGGGTATAGTCAGTATGTTAGACAACAATCAGGGAATAGTCAGTATGTTAGACAACAATCAGGGAGTAGTCAGTATATTAGACAACAATCAGGGAGTAGTCAGTATGTTAGACAACAATCAGGGAATAGTCAGTATGTTAGACAACAATCAGGGAGTAGTCAGTATGTTAGACAACAATCAGGGAATAGTCAGTATTTTAGACAACAATCAGGGAGTAGTCAGTATGTTAGACAACAATCAGGGAATAGTCAGTATGTTAGACCACAATCAGGGAATAGTCAGTATGTTAGACAACAATCAGGGAATAGTCAGTATGATAGACAACAATCAGGGAATAGTCAGTATGTTAGACAACAATCAGGGAATAGTCAGTATGTTAGACAACAATCAGGGAATAGTCAGTATGATAGACAACAATCAGGGAATAGTCAGTATGTTAGACAACAATCAGGGAATAATCAGTATTTTAGTCAACAATCAGGGAATAGTCAGTATGTTAGACAACAATCAGGGAATAGTCAGTATTTTAGACAACAATCAGGGAATAGTCAGTATGTTAGACAACAATCAGGGAATAGTCAGTATGTTAGACAACAATCAGGGAATAGTCAGTATGTTAGACAACAATCAGGGAATAGTCAGTATTTTAGACAACAATCAGGGAGTAGTCAGTATGTTAGACAACAATCAGGGAGTAGTCAGTATGTTAGACCACAATCAGGGTATAGTCAGTATGTTAGACAACAATCAGGGAATAGTCAGTATGTTAGACAACAATCAGGGAATAGTCAGTATGTTAGACAACAATCAGGGAGTAGTCAGTATATTAGACAACAATCAGGGAGTAGTCAGTATGTTAGACAACAATCAGGGAATAGTCAGTATGTTAGACAACAATCAGGGAGTAGTCAGTATGTTAGACAACAATCAGGGAATAGTCAGTATTTTAGACAACAATCAGGGAGTAGTCAGTATGTTAGACAACAATCAGGGAATAGTCAGTATTTTAGACAACAATCAGGGAGTAGTCAGTATGTTAGACAACAATCAGGGAGTAGTCAGTATGTTAGACCACAATCAGGGAATAGTCAGTATGTTAGACAACAATCAGGGAATAGTCAGTATGTTAGACCACAATCAGGGAATAGTCAGTATGTTAGACAACAACCAGGGAATAGTCAGTATGTTAGACAACAATCAGGGAATGGTCAGTATGTTAGACAACAACCAGGGAATAGTCAGTATGTTAGCCAACAACCAGGGAATAGTCAGTATGTTAGACAACAACAAGGGAATAGTCAGTATGTTAGACAACAATCAGGGAGTAGTCAGTATGTTAGACAACAATCAGGGAGTAGTCAGTATGTTAGACAACAATCAGGGAATAGTCAGTATGTTAGACAACAATCAGGGAATAGTCAGTATGTTAGACAACAATCAGGGAGTAGTCAGTATGCTAGACAACAATCAGGGAATAGTCAGTATGTTAGACAACAATCAGGGAATAGTCAATATGTTAGACAACAATCAGGGAGTAGTCAGTATGTTAGACAACAATCAGCGAATAGTCAGTATGTTAGACAACAATCAGGGAGTAGTCAGTATGTTAGACAACAATCAGGGAATAGTCAGTATTTTAGACAACAATCAGGGAATAGTCAGTATGTTAAACAACAATCAGGGAATAGTCAGTATGTTAGACAACAATCAGGGAATAGTCAGTATGTTAGACAACAATCAGGGAATAGTCAGTATGTTAGACATCAATCAGGGAATAGTCAGTATGTTAGACAACAACCAGGGAATAGTCAGTATGTTAGACAACAATCAGGGAATAGTCAGTATGTTAGACAACAATCAGGGAAT
Source organism: Entelurus aequoreus (assembly GCF_033978785.1). NCBI lineage: Eukaryota > Metazoa > Chordata > Actinopteri > Syngnathiformes > Syngnathidae > Entelurus > Entelurus aequoreus. The sequence goes on from NC_084734.1 coordinate 670,412, forward strand.
AGTCAGTATGTTAGACAACAATCAGGGAGTAGTCAGTATGTTAGACAACAATCAGGGAATAGTCAGTATGTTAGACAACAATCAGGGAATAGTCAGTATGTTAGACAACAATCAGGGAATAGTCAGTATGTTAGACTACAACCAGGGAATAGTCAGTATGTTAGACAAAAATCAGGGAATAGTCAGTATGTTAGACCACAATCAGGGTATAGTCAGTATGTTAGACAACAATCAGGGAGTAGTCAGTATGTTAGACAACAATCAGGGAATAGTCAGTATGTTAGACAACAATCAGGGAATAGTCAGTATGTTAGACAACAATCAGGGAATAGTCAGTATGTTAGACCACAATCAGGGTATAGTCAGTATGTTAGACAACAATCAGGGAGTAGTCAGTATGTTAGACAACAATCAGGGAATAGTCAGTATGTTAGACAACAATCAGGGAATAGTCAGTATGTTAGACAACAATCAGGGAATAGTCAGTATTTTAGACAACAATCAGGGAATAGTCAGTATGTTAGACAACAATCAGGGAATGGTCAGTATGTTAGACAACAATCAGGGAGTAGTCAGTATGTTAGACAACAATCAGGGAATAGTCAGTATGTTAGACAACAACCAGGGAATAGTCAGTATGTTAGACAACAATCAGGGAATAGTCAGTATGTTAGACCACAATCAGGGTATAGTCAGTATGTTAGACAACAATCAGGGAGTAGTCAGTATGTTAGACAACAATCAGGGAATAGTCAGTATGTTAGACAACAATCAGGGAATAGTCAGTATGTTAGACAACAATCAGGGAATAGTCAGTATGTTAGACCACAATCAGGGTATAGTCAGTATGTTAGACAACAATCAGGGAGTAGTCAGTATGTTAGACAACAATCAGGGAATAGTCAGTATGTTAGACAACAATCAGGGAATAGTCAGTCAGGGAATAGTCAGTATGTTAGACAACAATCAGGGAATAGTCAGTATGTTAGACAACAATCAGGGAATAGTCAGTATGTTAGACAACAATCAGGGAGTAGTCAGTATGTTAGACAACAATCAGGGAATGGTCAGTATGTTAGACAACAATCAGGGAATAGTCAGTATGTTAGACAACAATCAGGGAATAGTCAGTATGTTAGACAACAATCAGGGAATAGTCAGTATTTTAGACAACAATCAGGGAGTAGTCAGTATGTTAGACAACAATCAGGGAGTAGTCAGTATGTTAGACCACAATCAGGGTATAGTCAGTATGTTAGACAACAATCAGGGAATAGTCAGTATGTTAGACAACAATCAGGGAATAGTCAGTATGTTAGACAACAATCAGGGAGTAGTCAGTATGTTAGACAACAATCAGGGAATAGTCAGTATGTTAGACAACAATCAGGGAATAGTCAGTATGATAGACAACAATCAGGGAATAGTCAGTATGTTAGACAACAATCAGGGAATAGTCAGTATGTTAGACAACGATCAGGGAATAGTCAGTATGTTAGACAACAATCAGGGAATAGTCAGTATGTTAGACAACAATCAGGGAATAGTCAGTATGTTAAACAACAATCAGCCATGAAGTAGACATGTGTCACTTACTGAAAAGAGAGGTAAATAAGGAGTGTGATGCCCAGAAAGATGGAGGATACACCCCATGGAGGATAAACCACTTACTGAAAAGAGAGGTAAGTGAGGAGTGTGATGCCCAGAAAGATGGAGGATACACCACAACCCATGTAGGAGAGGACAGTTAAAATGTCGTTGTCGGCTTCACTGATGGCTTCTCTGGACACGTCCTAAAAATCAAAACACATCCAAGACTTTGACCTTCTTTAAAACAACATTACACCTATTTATCAGTGGTGTGCCAGCCAGACCTTCTCTGCTGGCCTAACTTCACCAGAAATCATCATCATAATTAAAGATAAAAGTCATTTTTAATGGACGTTCCCTAAATATGTCAAAGTATTGATGATGTCTTCATGTCATCTTATGCTCCTTCCACTGCTGTTGTTTTTACCTTATAGAGTTTGTATCCAATCAGAGTTCAGCTAGCTTATGTTGCCATGCTGTACCAAATCTGCCTTCAGAATCAACAATGTAAGTGAACGGCCACATACAGTTGATAGATCATTGCCATAGCCAATCAGATCAGCAGTTGTTGTCAGTAAGACCTTCTAGCTGGCCTCACCTTGAATGTTACATTTACACCTCCTGTGATTGGATACTCGCCGGGGCCGTTAGCGGGTGAATTTGAGAACACATACAGTTGATAGACAGTTGCGATAGCCAATCAGATCACAAGTAGTTGACAGTAGCCTATCTAGGTAGGCTGATGTTAACGAGACTGTGATTGGATACTCACTTGTCACTCCAAAGTGAGTATCCAATCACAAGTTGCGAAGAAGACGCTGATGAGGTGTCAGATATATATTGGCAAGGCCATTTTCAAGAAGGGTATTTCAAGAGAAACCACATCTTGTGAGACCATGAAATGGGGAAATGCTCGCCGCCACTTCCACCAATCAAGTGACCGCGAGCGGCACCACTAGCTTATACGCCGGCCAATGGCTTCTACAAATTGTGAGTTCAAATATTTTATTTCTTTATTTTTTCATGTTTAATATGTGTTTTGCAATTTTGATTTTGACAGTACCAGATAAGGTATGTGTTTTAATTGCTGATGCGGGTTTATCGATTTTTAAATGTGCCAGAAAATAACCCGTTTTGTACACTGTGTCATGATCTGTGGTCTGGATGATGTTTTTGTTATTTTCTCTTTGTTTTGGACTCTTTTAGTTCCCGTTTGCGCTCCCTTGTTTGTTTAGTTACCATGGCGACTTATTAGTTTCACCTGCCTCATGTGTTCGGGACACGCACTTGCTCTAATTAAGAGACTATTATTTAAGCCTGTCTTTGGCAGTTAGTCGGCCTGGCAACATTGCTCCTTTCATGCTCCTTTCATGCTACTTTCATGCCATTGCTTCATTCATGCCGCAGTAAGTCTTGTTCGTTCTATGCCATAGATTGGTTAGTTGTTTTCTATGTCCACAGTTCAGTCTAAGTCAGGGGTCGGCAACCCAAAATGTTGAAAGAGCCATATTGGACCACAAATACAAAAACAAATCTGTCTGGAGCCGCAAAAAATTAAAAGCCATATTACATGTGTCATGAGATATACATTTAATTAAGAGGACTTAAAGGAAACTAAATGAGCTCAAATATAGCTACAAATGAGGCATAATGATGCAATATGTACATATCGCTAGCCTAAATAGTATGTTAGCATCGATTAGCTTGCAGTCATGCAGTGACCAAATATGTCTGATTAGCACTCCACACAAGTCAATAACATCAACAAAACTCACCTTTGTGCACTCATGCACAACGTTAAAAGGGTGGTGGACAAAATGAGACAGAAAAAGAAGTGGCATAAAACACGTCCTAGAAAGTCGGAGAAAGTTATACATGTAAACAAACTAAGGTGAGTTCAAGGACCACCAAAATTAGTAGGACAAAACGGCGCTCGCCAAATACTCGAATCAGTGAAGCATGTTTAATATAAACATTGTGATTTATAACAATTAGGGAGGTTTGTGTCATGTTTGTCCTCCTACAGAAACCATATTAAAACAAAAAAATATTTTTTTTTTCCCCTCATCTTTTTCCATTCTTCATACATTTTTGAAAAATCTCCAGAGAGCCACTAGGGGGGGCGCTAAAGAGCCGCATGCGGCTCTAGAGCCGCGGGTTGCCGACCCCCGGGCTAAGTGTTAGCGTAAAAAAAAAAATTTTTATTTTTTTTTTTAAATACAATCATGTGTGCTTACGGACTGTATCCCTGCAGACTGTATTGATCTATATTGATATATAATGTATATATTGTCTTTTTATGTTGACTTCATTAAAAAAAATTTAAAAAAAATAAATAAAAAAAAAAAAATTTTTTTTTTTTTAAATTTCTTGTGCGGCTCGGTACCAATCGGTCCGCGGACCGGTTCCGGGTTTGGGGACCACTGGTCTAAAGGACAGGAAATAAAAGCATGCATTAGCACCTCCGTGTTGTGTAGTTGTGTAAGTATTAGACCCTCCAGGTGCGCCTGATGTTGTGTTTGTGTTGCACAGGGGTGTTGTTGATTCTCTCTGAACGAAAAGTAGACATTTGACTCACCAGGAGCACAGCGAAGTGTGTGAGGTGTTCACAAAGACAGCTGGTCTGAGAAGGAGAAATACTCCGTGTTTCACAACCCACGCTGCTCCATCCACCCTGGCCTCCTGACACACACACACACACACACCCGCACACACACGGTGACTTATCGGCAGGCCGACCAATCCTTGCACCTTTATTGAAGTCTTCCTTCGATCCAACAGCAAACATCAGAGATACAAGCTCACCGTTGTCCTGGAAATCCCAAAAGACACACTTCACCCTGTCGCCCGGCTGACAAAATGACAAAAAAATGTGCGTTAAAATAGGATATGTACAAATATGATAGTAAAGTGATAGCAAAGAAGCAGTTAGTGAAATAAATAATAATACAGAAGTGACAATGAGCATTATTACACTACAAATGGATCAATACAGATACCAATAGAAATATCCCTATTGATAATGAACAATACCAATAATTGACCTCTATTATCAACAATACAGTTGTTCAAATGCAACAATACATATACGTCATGATAACTAGAGATACAAAAGAAAGCAGAAAAATGGAGGGGAAGGAAGAGAAGCCACCTATATTAACCTTGTAGATTGTTATAGTAACAATAGGTTAAGCGTTGTCAGTGTGCCACGTGTTACCCAACATGGAGGTTTTTACCCGTTTGTCCTGTCGATGGCGCAGCGTGACCACCACCCTGTCGCCGTGGTCCAGGTTGTTGACGTGGCTGCCGTTGATGCTGGCGGACACGACGTAGGAGTTCAAGGACAAGTCGCCGGGTGTCGACGTGTTGGCGGTTTGCGGGTCCTGTTGAGAATGTGGACAAGCTGGTTGATGAACAGATCGGGACATCAAACGTTGTACAGAATGGAAGGAATGCTCCACAGAGTATTTTGTTGATAACACAAATATTTTATTGATCATCTATTGTGTAGGTGGGCATCTCAGTGTGTGTTCAGGGGACTTCTGAGTACAAAAACCTTGGTCAAAGATTGTTTGTGTGACAGGAGCGCATTTACATTCTTGACCCTTTCATACCGAGTGGTCTCTACAGTGGACGGATATTCAAAAGCTGTTTCCCCCTAAACCTTTGAGTTTGAGTTTGAGTTTATTTGGAACATGCAAGCATACAACATGATACATCACAATTTCCAGTTTCTCTTTTCAACGTGTTCGAAAAGGAGTAGGAAGAAGCAGAGCTTATTTAATCCTACCCCTTTTCTTTTACACAACAGTTTCTAAAACTTTTGTTCACTTCCTGTTCTCAATTTATTCACAATATACTCCATAAGTAATCACAATAATAAAAAATAAATAAATAATAATTGGTGAAGTAAGTTACGTTTCATATGATGAGATAAGTAAGATTATTTTGAGAGTGAAAGAATGGATGAATTAAATAAATTCAGCATTCTTCTTCTTTGTACTTTGTAAACACTTTAAGTGTGAAGAGTTTCTTGAAGTGTATCATATTAGTACATTGTTTGATTGCTTTGCTTAATCCATTCCATCATTTAATTCCACATACTGATATACTGAAGGTCTTAAGTGTTGTACGTGCAAACAAATGTTTTAAATTACATTTCTCTGTAAGATTATATGTCTCCTCTTTTTTTGAGAAGAATTGTTGTCTATTCTTGGGTAGCAGGTTATAGTTTGCTTTGTGCATAATTTTAGCTGTTTGCAAATTCACTATGTCGTGGAATTTCAGTATTTTTGATTCAATAAATAAAGGGTTTGTATGTTGTCTATATCCAACATGATGTATTATTCTAACTGATCTTTTTTTGTAACACCGTTAATGAATGAAGTGTACTTTTGTAATTATTTCCCCATATTTCTACACAGTAACTCAGATATGTAACACTAGTGAGCAGTAGAGAATATGAAGTCATTTTTGGTCTAGAACAGGGGTCGGCAACCCGCGGCTCTAGATCTTTAGCGCCGCCCTAGTGGCTCTCTGAAGCTTTTTCAAAAATGTATGAAAAATAGAAAAAGATGAGGGGGAAAAAAAATAAATTTTTGTATTAATATGGTTTCTGTAGGAGGACAAACGTGACACAAACCTCCCTAATTGTTATAAAGCACACTGTTTGTATTAAACATGCTTCACTGATTCGAGTATTTGGCGAGCGCCGTTTTGTCCTACTAATTTTGGCGGTCCTTGAACTCACCTTAGTTTGTTTCCATTTATAACTTTCTCCGACTTTCTAGGACGTGTTTTATGCCACTTCTTTTTCTGTCTCATTTTGTCCACCACACTTTTAACGTTGTGCATGAATACACAAAGGTGAGTTTTGTTGATGTTATTGACTTGTGTGGAGTGCTAATCAAACATATTTGGTCACTGCATGACTGCAAGCTAATCGATGCTAACATGCTATTTAGGCTAGCTATATATACATATTGCATCATTATGCCTCATTTGTAGCTATATTTGAGCTCATTTAGTTTCCTTTAAGTCATCTCAATTCAATGTATATCTCATGACACGTACACTATCTGTATGTAATATGGTTTCTAATTTGTTGCGGCTCCAGACAGATTTGTTTTTGTATTTTGGTCCAATATGGCTCTTTCAACATTTTGGGTTGCCGACCCCTGGTCTAGAACATGTTTTGCTTTATTCATTATTGACGTGTTTCTTGCTACTTTATGTTGTATATTTTTTACGTGAGATTTCCAGTTCAATTTATCATCAATCATTATACCTAGAAATTTGGTTTCATTTACTCTTTCAATTTCTATTCTGTCTATTTGTATTTGTGTTTGACTTTCTCTTCTACTGTTACCAAATAGCATTATTTTAGTTTTACTGAGATTTAACGATAGTCTGTTTTTGTCAAACCATCTTTTTAATTTGTTAATTTCTTCTGTTATTATTTGTATCATCTCCTGTGTGTTCTCTCCTGAACAAAACGCTGTTGTATCATCCGCAAATAATACTCACTTTAAATCTTTTGTAACTTTACAAATGTCATTTATATAGAGATTGAATAATTTTGGTCCTAGTATTGATCCCTGAGGTACACCACAGGATATATTTAGTGTTGTAGACGCTAAATATAAAAAGACGTTTGAGTCTTGACTAGGGTTGCAAAATTCTGGGAATATTCAAAGTTGGAAACTTTCCATGGGAATTAACCGGAATAAATGGGGATTGACGGGAAATTAATGGGAATAAACATTGAATGCAACATGCTAGATCTTGCAGCGTGATTATTAGCTAAAACAACCTGATTTAATACAAATTCAGTAGAAATTTAACCCTGCACTGTGCATTCCTCAACAGCCATACTAAGTTGCTACAATAGACACTAGTGTTGTAAAGTGTTCTAACTCCTCAAGAATGACTACTAAACAATTGACAGCAGCACCTTAGTTACATAAGTCACATTACGGAAAATGCAAAAATAAAGAGGACCTGAAAGGGAGCTTTGAGGAACACCTCAGTTATGTATTTTACAAGTTTGGACCCCAGTGTTTCTATGTTTGCTAGAGAGGCTCAAATATTCATCCAAAGATCTTCCACTGTGTTCATAGCGCTCCTACTTCCTCCAATTAACAGGACGTGACAATATTCTTCCTTTTTCAAATGTTTTTATTTGATTTCTTAGAAATGGCTGTGATGATCATGTAAATGAGGGATTTCTAATCACTGCTATGCTGGTAATATTGATACTGTTGTTGATATTATTCATTGTTGTTTGACTACTTTTGGATTGTTTTGTGTCATGTTTGTGTGTCCTCTCAATTGCTCTGTTGATTGCCGTCCTGAATGTTGCTGGGCCGCTTTGCTTTTGGAATCGTATTTGTTGCTGCTGACAGAAGCACGTTGTGTATACGTGATATCATTTCATAGTTGGTTAGAAGAAATAAATATATATAAGTTCATATTTACATATAATGTGATTAAAAATGTATTTCCTTTGGTTTTTAGTCATGCAAGTATGTGTTAACTTTATTTTTGCTACAAAACTCATGTCAATTGGAGGGCAACATATTTTTTGTTCCGGTTTGGTCACATTGTTGGGGGGACAATTACTATGTGACGGAATAAAGGAAGCAGTATGACACAGCAAGCATTCGATGGAAGAGGTTATTTCTTTATTCCCTCGGAGTTTGTGAGGCCAATGAGGTGTGAATCTTTCTGACAATGTACGTGACATCAATGTGTTTTCTTTTATTTGATGTCAGACTAATTGTAAGTTCTGTTTTTCTTATTTATTAGTTCGGACGGCATTATTTTGGCATTGTTTTGGCATCGTTGTTAACGAGAAGAAATGTCTGTGTGAGAAAAACGAGCAACTTGAGCCTTGATTAAGACCTCAGAGGGAGTAACAGTATTATTATTGTGTATTTTTTTGTTGGACTGATTCATTAAAAATAAATAAAAAAATGAAAAAGAGCACACTAGCGTTGTAGAAACGTGCTGCAAAAATGTTTGTCGACCAAGTTTTGACCTAAACTCGGGGGCCAGGATGGTGTTAGTCCGTTGAATAGTGACTACTACACCAAACCCCGTTTCCATATGAGTTGGGAAATTGTGTTAGATGTAAATATAAACGGAATACAATGATTTGCAAATCATTTTCAACCCATATTCAGTTGAATATTGTCAATTCGTGGACTATGGGTTGTTTGTTTTCCCGGGATGCAAGAAAAGCTGGACCGGACATGGCGTGAGGGTAAATACATATTTTATTTTAAACACTAACAGACTACAAAAAAGGAAGCAAACAGAAGGTGCGCACAACGGCGGAGAAAAAACTTGACTAATGAAGCAAAACTTGCACAAAGGCCGAAACTATGAACTATAAACAAAAACTTACTTGGCATGGAACAGCATGAAAACTATGGCATGGAACTATGGCTTCGAATGAAAGGTAGCAAAGGTAGAAAGGATATCAGAAGTAGCTTGGTATGATAGGATAATGTCACCAGGACCATCAGCTGAAACAGACAGGCTTAAATAGCAGTGACATGATCAGTGACAGGTGTGCGAGTGCAAAGCCTGAGACAGGTGCGTGACATGACAGGTGAAAACTAATGGGTTGCTATGGCGACAAAACAAACAACAGTGCACAAAGAGTCCAAAAACAAAACCGAACATAACTAAAACCAAACATGATCACACGGACATGACAAATATGCTACAAAGACAACATATTTGATGTTCAAACTCATAAACTTTATTTTTTTTTGCAAATAATCATTAACTTAGAATTTCATGGCTGCAACACGTGCCAAAGTAGTTGGGAAAGGGCATGTTCACCACTGTGTTACATGGCCTTTCCTTTTAACAACACTCAGTAAAGGTTTGGGAACTGAGGAGACACATTTTGGAAGTGGAATTCTTTCCCATTCTTGCTTGATGTACAGCTTAAGTTGTTCAACAGTCCGGGGGTCTCCCTTGTGCTATTTTAGACTTCACACATTTTCAATGTCTGGACTACAGGCAGGCCAGTCTAGTACCCGCACTCTTTTACTATGAAGCCACGTTGATGTAACACGTGGCTTGGCATTGTCTTGCTGAAATAAGCAGGGGCGTACATGGTAACGTTGCTTGGATGGCAACATATGTTGCTCCAAAAGCTGTATGTACCTTTCAGCATTAATGGTGCCTTCACAGATGTGTAAGTTACCCATGTCTTGGCCACTAATACACCCCCATACCATCACACATGCTGCCTTATACACTTTGCGCCTATAACAATCCGGATGGTTCTTTTCCACGACGTCCACAGTTTCCAAAAACAATTTGAAATGTGGACTCGTCAGACCACAGAACACTTTTCCACTTTGTTTTAGTCCATCTTAGATGAGCTCAGGCCCAGCGAAGCCGACAGCGTTTCTGGGTGTTGTTGATAAACGGTTTTTGCCTTGCATACGAGAGTTTTAACTTGCACTTACAGATGTAGCGACCAACTGTAGTTACTGACAGTGGGTTTCTGAAGTGTTCCTGAGCCCATGTGGTGATATCCTTTACACACTGATGTGGCTTGTTGATGCAGTACAGCCTGAGGGATGGAAGGTCACGGGCTTAGCTGCTTACGTGCAGTGATTTCTCCAGATTCTCTCAACCCTTTGATGATATTACGGAGCGTAGATGGTGAAATCCCTAAATTCCTTGCAATAGCTGCTTGAGAAAGGTTGTTCTTAAACTGTTCAACAATTTGCTCAGGCATTTGTTGACAAAGTGGTGACCCTCGCCCCATCCTTGTTTGTGAATGACTGAGCATTTCATGGAATCTACTTTTATACCCAATCATGGCACCCACCTGTTCCCAATTAGCCTGCTCACCTGTGGGATGTTCCAAATAAGTGTTTGATGAGCATTCCTCAACTTTATCAGTATTTATTGCCACCTTTCCCAACTTCTTTGTCACGTGTCTGTCATGATCCATGGTCCGGATCATGTTTTTGTGTTTTCTGTTAATTTTGGACTCCTTTTGTTATTTGTTGTGCTCCTGTGAGTTTGTTTTGGTTGTCATGGTCACTCTTTGTGTGCACCTGTCTCTGATTAGTGCTCGCCCGCTCACCTGCTTCCCGAGCGCTAATCAGAGGCATTATTTAAGTTGCCTTTGCCAGTCACTCGTCCTGCTCTCATTGTGTTTGCTCCATGCACTTGTCACGTGAGTTTTTGAGTTCTAGTGTTCCTTGTCTTTTGCCTATGCTAAGTAATAGTTCCTTAACTTCCCGTGCGCTCTGCACGCATCCCTGTTGTTTTTGTTTATTGGATGATTTATGATAATAAATCACTTCCTACCTTACGCCTTCGTCCGGAGCCGTTCCTTTGCATTGGGAGAACAACCGCGCAGCAAGCTGCGACCCCTCGATCGTGACAGAATGAGAGCAGCGTCCGTTCTCCCGCAAACGGACCAGGGGGAGATGGATGAAGGTACGCGCATGGTGTTGCGAGCGATGGAAGTGGAGACGCTTCGCTATTCGACGGAGGAGAGGTCGAACCTTATGTGGGGACCTGGAGGCTCCCTTATCCCCATCGACTCCCTCTGGTCCGAAGACATCGCCGCTACACAGCAGTACCGGACGCGCAGGCAAAGGCGGAAGCCGTCCAGAAGGGCTTCGCCTCGCCGTCAGAACGCGTCACTCCCGCAAGCTCCTCCCCCGGACCGAAGCAAGTTGCAGGCAGCCCAGTATCCTTCCCCCGATGACGTCACTCCGTCCACGGCTGATGACGTCATGGCCCAGAATTTTTTTTTTCTGAATTCTGTCTCCTTGCGTCAACAACCTCCTAAAGACTTTAATTCTAAAATTATACCTTGTCAGGACATTCTTTTGAAATTTAGATGTCAGCCACAGTCTCCTTCTGAGTGCCAAGCTCCGCCCCCTAGGATTCTAGCCCCGCCCACGTCAGTGACTTTTTCCTCTCATCCTCCCAAAAGACCTCAGGTGGGGGGTGGGAAAAGACATTTTGGACAATTTAGAGGGGAGGATTTTGCCCCCCTCCTGACTTCCCGCCACCCACCCGTAAAGACTGTTCCAGACCGCAAGCAGCGCGTCTGGTATCCGCCCCTTGAGGGGGGGGCTGGGGCCGGGAGCTGTGCTGGTGGGGCTGCTCGGCTGCGCCCAGCCAGGCAGCAACCTCCATCCCGGCCGCCGCCACCTGTCCTTCGGCCTGCCAAGCCGCAACCTCCAGCCCGTCCTCCACCACCAGTCCGTCGGCATGCCAAGCCGCAACCTCCTGCCAGGCCACCTCCGCCAAAGTCACGACCAACACCTCCAAGTCTGGTTTCCACACCAGTACCTCCAAGTCTGGTTTCCACACCAGTACCTCCAAGTCTGGTTTCCACACCAGTACCTCCAAGTCTGGTTTCCACACCAGCACCTGCTCCAAGTCTGGTTCACGCACCAGCACCTGCTGCAACGACAGCGACTCCTGCTACAACGACAGCGACTCCTGATGCATCGACAGCGACTCCTGCTGCAACGACAGCGACAGCGACTCCTGCTGTAACCACAGCGACTCAAGCTGCAACGACAGCGACAGCGACAGCGACGACAGCGACGTCGACTCCTGCTTCCACTGCGACGTCGACGCCTCCTGCTCCCACGGCGACGCCTCCGGCTTCCACGGCGACGACGCCTCCCACAGCTTCCACGCCTGCTTCGCCGACGACGTACCGACATCCTCATGCCCGGCGGGCCGCACCTCGGCTGGTTCCCACACCAGCACCTGCTCCTCGCCAGACGCCTGCACCTGCTCCTCGGCAGACGCCTGCACCTGCTCCTCGGCAGACGCCTGCACCTGCTCCTCGGCAGACGCCTGCACCTGCTCCTCGGCAGACGCCTGCACCTGCTCCTCGGCAGACGCCTGCACCTCCTCCTCGGCTGACGCCTGCACCTGCTCCTCGCCAGACGCCTGCACCTGCTCCTCGCCAGACGCCTGCGCCTGCTCCTCGCCAGACGCCTGCGCCTGCTCCTCGGCGGACGCCTGCACCTGCTCCTCGGCGGACGCCTGCACCTGCTCCTCGGCAGACGCCTGCACCTGCTCCTCGCCAGACGCCTGCACCTGCACCCCGCCAGACGCCGGTGGTACTTGTACCACGCCAGACGCCGGTGGTACCTGCACCACGCCAGACGCCGGTGGTACCTGCAAGCACGCCAGACTCACCGGTGGTACCTGCAATCACGCCAAACTCGCCGGTGGTACCTGCAACCACACCAGACTCGCCAGTGGTACCTGCAACCACGCCAGACTCGCCGGTGGTACCTGCTGTTACGCCAGACTCGCCGCCGGTGCCTGCTGCCACGCCTGCCATGACGGCGCCGACACGCCCACCTCCTCGTCGACCACGGATGTGGCCGCTCCCTGGTCGTCCGCCTCGCCAAGTGCGCCCACCTCCCCGTCGGCCACGAATGTGGCCATTCCCTGGTCGCCCGCCTCGCTTGCTGCAGCGGCGTTCCACTCGCCGCCGCCACTTGACTTTGCCTCGGTGGATTCGGGGACACTTGGCCTGGCGACCCACCTCCAAGTCCTCCCTCCGCCCGCCCGTGACTTTTGACCCTGCTTGTTTTTTGTTTTTGTTTTCATATGGACATCTTGTATCTGTCCTTGAGGAGGGGGTACTGTCATGATCCATGGTCCGGATCATGTTTTTGTGTTTTCTGTTAATTTTGGACTCCTTTTGTTATTTGTTGTGCTCCTGTGAGTTTGTTTTGGTTGTCATGGTCACTCTTTGTGTGCACCTGTCTCTGATTAGTGCTCGCCCGCTCACCTGCTTCCCGAGCGCTAATCAGAGGCATTATTTAAGTTGCCTTTGCCAGTCACTCGTCCTGCTCTCATTGTGTTTGCTCCATGCACTTGTCACGTGAGTTTTTGAGTTCTAGTGTTCCTTGTCTTTTGCCTATGCTAAGTAATAGTTCCTTAACTTCCCGTGCGCTCTGCACGCATCCCTGTTGTTTTTGTTTATTGGATGATTTATGATAATAAATCACTTCCTACCTTACGCCTTCGTCCGGAGCCGTTCCTTTGCATTGGGAGAACAACCGCGCAGCAAGCTGCGACCCCCCGTTCGTGACAGTGTCGCTGGCATCAAATTCTAAAGGTAATGATTATTTGCACACAAAAAAAAAGTTTATCGGTTTGAACATCAAATATGTTGTCTTTGTAGCATATTCAACTGAATATGGGTTGAAAATGATTTGCAAATCATTGTATTCCGTTTATATTTACATCTAACACAATTTCCCAACTCATATGGAAACGGGGTGTGTGCACTGCAAAAAGTGAAATCTAAGTAAGATGAAATATGTCAAATAAAGGTGATATTTGCTTATTTTCTGTCTGATAAGATCATTCTTCTCACTAAGCAGATTTTATGTTAGAGTGTTTTACTTGTTTGAAGTGTTTTGGTCCTAAATGATGTCAGTAAGATATTACAGCTTGTTGCTGAGATTTGATGAGCTATATTGAGTAAAACATGCTTGAAACTAGAATATCAACTGTTGTGTCATCAACACTCACAAGTAGAAAACGACTTTGTTAAAGTCATCATTTCTTACTTCAAGCATGAAAAAAAAAATCATGATGCTGAGCGCATATCATGATGTCAAGATAATGGCACTAGTATTTACTTCATTTAAGAATATTCTTCAACATATTGAGCAAAAAGGTCTGAAACAAAAATTTTCTACCAAGAAAAGTGCAATTGTTATTAGTGAGAATATACTTATTTGAAGGTATTTTAGGCATACTTGCCAACCCTCCCGTTTTTAGCGGGAGAATCCCGGTATTCAGCGCCTCTCCCGATAACCTCCCGGCAGAAATTTTCTCCCGACAAACTCCCGGTATTCAGCCGGAGCTGGAGGCCACGCCCCCTCCAGCTCAATGCGGACCTGAGTGGGGACAGCCTGTTCTCACGTCCGTTTTCCCACACTATAAACAGCTTGCCTGCCCAATGACGTCATAACATCTACGGCTTTTAGAGAGTAGAGTGCACAACTGCGCACACAACAAGGAGACCAAGCGGAAGAACGAGGAAGTTACAGACATGGCGACGCCGTCGACGAGCAAGATGAAGAAATACGCTTGCGAGTTCCAAAATGAATGGAAACAAGAATTTCAGTTCATCCGGGACAGTTCGAAGGGGAAGGTGTATGTAATTATGTTGCCTGTACATTTTGTAGAACAGACTTCTCCATTGAACACGGTGGCCGAAATGATAGACTCATTCATGAACGGAGAAGTTAAACAGGACAATGCTGTCATCTACTGGATAGCCTCCGGAACACTGAAATTCAAGTATTTATTTTATTTATATGTATAATAAAATAAATATATATATATATATAGCATTCACTGAAAGTCAAGTATTTCATATATATATATATATATATATATATATATATATATAGATATATATATATATATATATATATATATATATATATATATATATATATATATATATATATATATATATATATATATATATATATATATATATATATATATAACACTGAAATTCAAGTATTTATTTTATTTATATGTATAATAAAATAAATATATATATATATAGCATTCACTGAAAGTCAAATATTTCATATATATATATATATATATATATATATATATATATATATATATATATATATATATATATATATATATATATATATATATATATATATATATATATATATATATATATATATATATATATATGAAATACTTGACTTTCAGTGAATGCTATATATATATATATATATTTATTTTATTATACATATAAATAAAATAAATACTTGAATTTCAGTGTTATATATATATATATATATATATATATATATATATATATATATATATATATATATATATATATATATATATATATATGAAATACTTGAGTTGGTGAATTCTAGCTGTAAATATACTCTCTTAACCACGCCCTTAACCACGCCCCCAACCACGCCCCCCGCCCCAACCACCGCCACCCTTGACCACGCCCCCCCCAGCTCCCGATATCGGAGGTCTCAAGGTTGGCAAGTATGATTTTAGGGTCCATTGAGGTTAGCTAACTTTACTTGTTTTGGAAAGTCTTGACAAGCCAAATGTTCTTGTTCTATTGGCAGATAATTTTGCTTAGTTCAAATAAAATACCCCTCATTTTTGTATTTTTTTCCCTTGTTTTTGAACACTGACTTTTTGCAGTGTAGTAAAATATCCTCTACTTGTATTTACAACCCTGTTCTCATTTGCATACCTGGAAGAGGTCTTGCGTTCCGTAGAACTGGAACTGGACCCGAGTTGCATTTCTGGCTCCAGGTGGAAGGAAGTTGTGAAGAGCAGAGGGCAGAGAGATGGTCACGTTTGCACCTGAGATTGGTTTACCCTCAAAACTGCGGTTGACAAACACCTAAATAAGGGCAACAATGGTTTGTCTGCTTGTTGCGTATTAGAAGGATTAGAAGACGACTGAGTTACATTTGGTTCCTGCAGTGATGTAGTGGAGGACGCGCCGAATGTTAAGCCGCCAAACCCGTGGGGGTGCACGTCGATCATGGACAGAGCCAATGAAGGAGCGGTCAAACTCAGTGACTCTCCTGGGAAATCCATGTTGTTTCCCATCCTGTCCGTCATGGAGAGGACGCTGTTTGACACATAAATGAAGAATAGTTAGTGCCTATAACAATGCCAGCATGTCAAAGACTGTAGTTTTTGGTTGTATTTGTAAATATGATCATGTACTCTAATAGTCTAATAGCTCTGTCCATTCATTTGTTCCATTCATCCAGTCATCGAATAAAACACACTTTATAGCTTCAATGCGTCCTTTAGGGAACACAATTGAAATAAACAAATGCGTATTCTTTTTTGTACCACGGAAGCATTACAATTTTAAAAGTGTTAGTTGTGGCTGTAGGCAACTTCCTGACGCATAGTAACTCCACAAGATGGTCAGAAACCAGCAACTTTATCTCTGCATGCGCTGTAAAATGAAAACATTTAAATCTTTATTAATGTTGATAGTAGGGCTGGGCGATATGGCCATTTTTTAATATCGGGATATGTTTAGGCCATGTCACGATACACCGTATATATGTGGATATGTTTAGTCCATGTCACGATACACCATATATATGTGGATATGTTTCATCCATGTCACGATACACCATATATATGTGGATATGTTTAGTCCATGTCACGATACACCGTATATATGTGGATATGTTTAGTCCATGTCACGATACACCATATATATGTGGATATGTTTAGTCCACGTCACGATACACCATATATATGTGGATATGTTTAGTCCATGTCACGATACACCGTATATATGTGGATATGTTTAGTCCACGTCACGATACACCATATATATGTGGATATGTTTAGTCCATGTCACGATACACCGTATATAGGTGGATATGTTTAGTCCATGTCACGATACACCGTATATATGTGGATATGTTTAGTCCATGTCACGATACACCATATATATGTGGATATGTTTAGTCCATGTCACGATACACCATATATATGTGGATATGTTTAGGCCATGTCACGATACACCGTATATATGTGGATATGTTTAGTCCATGTCACGATACACCATATATATGTGGATATGTTTAGGCCATGTCACGATACACCATATATATGTGGATATGTTTAGTCCATGTCACGATACACCATATATATGTGGATATGTTTAGTCCACGTCACGATACACCATATATATGTGGATATGTTTAGTCCATGTCACGATACACCGTATATATGTGGATATGTTTAGTCCACGTCACGATACACCATATATATGTGGATATGTTTAGTCCATGTCACGATACACCGTATATAGGTGGATATGTTTAGTCCATGTCACGATACACCGTATATATGTGGATATGTTTAGTCCATGTCACGATACACCATATATATGTGGATATGTTTAGTCCATGTCACGATACACCATATATATGTGGATATGTTTAGGCCATGTCACGATACACCGTATATATGTGGATATGTTTAGTCCATGTCACGATACACCATATATATGTGGATATGTTTAGGCCATGTCACGATACACCATATATATGTGGATATGTTTAGTCCATGTCACGATACACCATATATATGTGTATATGTTTAGTCCATGTCACGATACACCATATATATGTGGATATGTTTAGGCCATGTCACGATACACCATATATATGTGGATATGTTTAGGCCATGTCACGATACACCATATATATGTGGATATGTTTCATCCATGTCACGATACACCATATATATGTGTATATGTTTAGGCCATGTCACGATACACCGTATATATGTGGATATGTTTAGTCCATGTCACGATACACCATATATATGTGGATATGTTTCATCCATGTCACGATACACCATATATATGTGGATATGTTTAGTCCATGTCACGATACACCGTATATATGTGGATATGTTTAGTCCATGTCACGATACACCATATATATGTGGATATGTTTAGTCCACGTCACGATACACCATATATATGTGGATATGTTTAGTCCATGTCACGATACACCGTATATATGTGGATATGTTTAGTCCACGTCACGATACACCATATATATGTGGATATGTTTAGTCCATGTCACGATACACCGTATATAGGTGGATATGTTTAGTCCATGTCACGATACACCGTATATATGTGGATATGTTTAGTCCATGTCACCATACACCATATATATGTGGATATGTTTAGTCCATGTCACGATACACCATATATATGTGGATATGTTTAGGCCATGTCACGATACACCATATATATGTGGATATGTTTAGTCCATGTCACGATACACCATATATATGTGGATATGTTTAGTCCATGTCACGATACACCATATATATGTGGATATGTTTAGTCCATGTCACGATACACCATATATATGTGGATATGTTTAGGCCATGTCACGATACACCATATATATGTGGATATGTTTAGGCCATGTCACGATACACCGTATATATGTGGATATGTTTAGGCCATGTCACGATACACCATATATATGTGGATATGTTTAGTCCATGTCACGATACACCATATATATGTGGATATGTTTAGTCCATGTCACGATACACCATATATATGTGGATATGTTTAGTCCATGTCACGATACACCATATATATGTGGATATGTTTAGTCCATGTCACGATACACCATATATATGTGGATATGTTTAGGCCATGTCACGATACACCGTATATATGTGGATATGTTTAGGCCATGTCACGATACACCATATATATGTGGATATGTTTAGTCCATGTCACGATACACCATATATATGTGGATATGTTTAGGCCATGTCACGATACACCGTATATATGTGGATATGTTTAGGCCATGTCACGATACACCATATATATGTGGATATGTTTAGTCCATGTCACGATACACCATATATATGTGGATATGTTTAGTCCATGTCACGATACACCATATATATGTGGATATGTTTAGTCCATGTCACGATACACCATATATATGTGGATATGTTTAGGCCATGTCACGATACACCATATATATGTGGATATGTTTAGGCCATGTCACGATACACCGTATATATGTGGATATGTTTAGTCCATGTCACGATACACCATATATATGTGGATATGTTTAGTCCATGTCACGATACACCATATATATGTGGATATGTTTAGTCCATGTCACGATACACCATATATATGTGTATATGTTTAGGCCATGTCACGATACACCATATATATGTGTATATGTTTAGGCCATGTCACGATACACCATATATATGTGGATATGTTTAGTCCATGTCACGATACACCATATATATGTGGATATGTTTAGGCCATGTCACGATACACCATATATATGTGGATATGTTTAGGCCATGTCACGATACACCATATATATGTGGATATGTTTAGGCCATGTCACGATACACCATATATATGTGGATATGTTTAGTCCATGTCACGATACACCATATATATGTGGATATGTTTAGTCCATGTCACGATACACCATATATATGTGGATATGTTTAGGCCATGTCACGATACACCGTATATATGTGGATATGTTTAGGCCATGTCACGATACACCATATATATGTGGATATGTTTAGTCCATGTCACGATACACCATATATATGTGGATATGTTTCATCCATGTCACGATACACCATATATATGTGGATATGTTTAGTCCATGTCACGATACACCGTATATATGTGGATATGTTTAGTCCATGTCACGATACACCATATATATGTGGATATGTTTAGTCCACGTCACGATACACCATATATATGTGGATATGTTTAGTCCATGTCACGATACACCGTATATATGTGGATATGTTTAGTCCACGTCACGATACACCATATATATGTGGATATGTTTAGTCCATGTCACGATACACCGTATATATGTGGATATGTTTAGTCCATGTCACGATACACCATATATATGTGGATATGTTTAGTCCATGTCACGATACACCATATATATGTGGATATGTTTAGGCCATGTCACGATACACCGTATATATGTGGATATGTTTAGTCCATGTCACGATACACCATATATATGTGGATATGTTTAGGCCATGTCACGATACACCATATATATGTGGATATGTTTAGGCCATGTCACGATACACCATATATATGTGGATATGTTTAGGCCATGTCACGATACACCATATATATGTGGATATGTTTAGTCCATGTCACGATACACCATATATATGTGGATATGTTTAGTCCATGTCACGATACACCATATATATGTGGATATGTTTAGTCCATGTCACGATACACCATATATATGTGTATATGTTTAGGCCATGTCACGATACACCATATATATGTGGATATGTTTAGTCCATGTCACGATACACCATATATATGTGGATATGTTTAGGCCATGTCACGATACACCGTATATATGTGGATATGTTTAGGCCATGTCACGATACACCATATATATGTGGATATGTTTAGTCCATGTCACGATACACCATATATATGTGGATATGTTTAGGCCATGTCACGATACACCGTATATATGTGGATATGTTTAGTCCATGTCACGATACACCATATATATGTGGATATGTTTCATCCATGTCACGATACACCATATATATGTGGATATGTTTAGTCCATGTCACGATACACCGTATATATGTGGATATGTTTAGTCCATGTCACGATACACCATATATATGTGGATATGTTTAGTCCACGTCACGATACACCATATATATGTGGATATGTTTAGTCCATGTCACGATACACCGTATATATGTGGATATGTTTAGTCCACGTCACGATACACCATATATATGTGGATATGTTTAGTCCATGTCACGATACACCGTATATAGGTGGATATGTTTAGTCCATGTCACGATACACCGTATATATGTGGATATGTTTAGTCCATGTCACGATACACCATATATATGTGGATATGTTTAGTCCATGTCACGATACACCATATATATGTGGATATGTTTAGGCCATGTCACGATACACCGTATATATGTGGATATGTTTAGTCCATGTCACGATACACCATATATATGTGGATATGTTTAGGCCATGTCACGATACACCATATATATGTGGATATGTTTAGGCCATGTCACGATACACCATATATATGTGGATATGTTTAGGCCATGTCACGATACACCATATATATGTGGATATGTTTAGTCCATGTCACGATACACCATATATATGTGGATATGTTTAGTCCATGTCACGATACACCATATATATGTGGATATGTTTAGTCCATGTCACGATACACCATATATATGTGTATATGTTTAGGCCATGTCACGATACACCATATATATGTGGATATGTTTAGTCCATGTCACGATACACCATATATATGTGGATATGTTTAGGCCATGTCACGATACACCGTATATATGTGGATATGTTTAGGCCATGTCACGATACACCATATATATGTGGATATGTTTAGTCCATGTCACGATACACCATATATATGTGGATATGTTTAGTCCATGTCACGATACACCATATATATGTGGATATGTTTAGTCCATGTCACGATACACCATATATATGTGGATATGTTTAGTCCATGTCACGATACACCATATATATGTGGATATGTTTAGGCCATGTCACGATACACCATATATATGTGGATATGTTTAGGCCATGTCACGATACACCGTATATATGTGGATATGTTTAGTCCATGTCACGATACACCATATATATGTGGATATGTTTAGTCCATGTCACGATACACCATATATATGTGGATATGTTTAGTCCATGTCACGATACACCATATATATGTGTATATGTTTAGGCCATGTCACGATACACCATATATATGTGTATATGTTTAGGCCATGTCACGATACACCATATATATGTGGATATGTTTAGTCCATGTCACGATACACCATATATATGTGGATATGTTTAGGCCATGTCACGATACACCGTATATATGTGGATATGTTTAGGCCATGTCACGATACACCATATATATGTGGATATGTTTAGTCCATGTCACGATACACCATATATATGTGGATATGTTTAGTCCATGTCACGATACACCATATATATGTGGATATGTTTAGTCCATGTCACGATACACCATATATATGTGGATATGTTTAGGCCATGTCACGATACACCATATATATGTGGATATGTTTAGTCCATGTCACGATACACCATATATATGTGGATATGTTTAGGCCATGTCACGATACACCGTATATATGTGGATATGTTTAGGCCATGTCACGATACACCTTATATATGTGGATATGTTTAGTCCATGTCACGATACACCATATATATGTGGATATGTTTAGTCCATGTCACGATACACCATATATATGTGGATATGTTTAGTCCATGTCACGATACACCATATATATGTGGATATGTTTAGTCCATGTCACGATACACCATATATATGTGGATATGTTTAGTCCATGTCACGATACACCATATATATGTGGATATGTTTAGGCCATGTCACGATACACCATATATATGTGGATATGTTTAGGCCATGTCACGATACACCATATATATGTGGATATGTTTAGTCCATGTCACGATACACCGTATATATGTGGATATGTTTAGGCCATGTCACGATACACCGTATATATGTGGATATGTTTAGTCCATGTCACGATACACCATATATATGTGGATATGTTTAGTCCATGTCACGATACACCGTATACATGTGGATATGTTTAGGCCATGTCACGATACACCATATATATGTGGATATGTTTAGTCCATGTCACGATACACCATATATATGTGGATATGTTTAGGCCATGTCACGATACACCATATATATGTGGATATGTTTAGTCTAGGCAGCGCAATCCTTATCCTGTTTTCATCCACGTGCATACGGAAATTAATTCCAATACCCAACATATGGAAATTAACTCCAATACCCAACATACGGAAATTAACTCCAATACCCAACATACGGGAATTAACTTCAATACCCAACATATGGAAATTAACTCCAATACCCAACATACGGAAATTAATTCCAATACGCAACATACAGAAATTAACTCTAATACCCAACATACGGAAACTAACTCCAATACCCAAAATACGAAAATAAATTCCAATACCCAACATACGGAAATTAACTCCAATACCCAACATACGGAAATTAACTCCAATACCCAACATACGGAAATTAACTCCAATACCCAACATACGGAAATTAACTCCAATACCCAACATACGGAAATTAACTCCAATACCCAACATACGGAAATTAACTCCAATACACAACATACGGAAATTAATACCAATACCCAAAATACGGAAATTAACTCCAATACCCAACATACGGAAATTAACTCCAATACCCAACATACGGAAATTAATTCCAATACCCAACATACGGAAATTAACTCCAATACCCAACATACGGAAATTAACTCCAATACCCAACATACGGAAATTAATACCAATACCCAACATACGGAAATTAACTCCAATACCCAACATACGGAAATTAACTCCAATACCCAACATACGGAAATTAACTCAAATACCCAACATACGGAAATTAACTCCAATACCCAACATACGGAAATTAATTCCAATACCCAACATACGGAAATTAACTCCAATACACAACATACGGAAATTAATACCAATACCCAAAATACGGAAATTAACTCCAATACCCAACATACGGAAATTAACTCCAATACACAACATACGGAAATTAACTCCAATACCCAACATACGGAAATTAATTCCAATACCCAACATACGGAAATTAACTCCAATACCCAACATACGGAAATTAACTCCAATACCCAACATACGGAAATTAATACCAATACCCAACATACGGAAATTAACTCCAATACCCAACATACGGAAATTAATACCAATACCCAACATACGGAAATTAACTCCAATACTAAACAGATGCCCAGCTGGATACAATTTGTCTATCTACCGCCAATTTCTAAAAACCCATCCTTTTTTCCTGTAGGGGTTACTTACCTGCCAGCCACTGGAGCAACATCCGTCTCAGAAATCAAGATGTCGGAGAAGACGTGTAAAACTTTGCTGCTGAGTGCTGGCTGGGCGGCACCTAACTCCACCACCTGCTTGAGTTTCTCCACCAGCGTGTTCAGCTCGCCAGACGGAATCTGCGTCGCGTTGCTAAGCTGAGAACTTACCAGATCCTGAATGATGCCCGCGACTTCATCCACGTTATCTGGACATCAGCAAAGGTCATTGTAATGTTGAGTTTATATAGCAGTTACATTGGAGACCCAGCAGCCACGAGACATTGAAACAACATTGAGAACTTGTTGAATTCAGTCCTGACGTTGAGTTGCAGATATAACGTTAAACCAGCATTTAATCAATGTTGAGTTCTGACGTTGTTTTGACATTGAATTTTGGTCATTTCCTAACCAAATTTTCCACAACACAAATACAACGTTGAAACAACATGCTTTTTGACGACGTTTAATCAATGTTCTGACTTTGATTTGACCTTTGAAATTCAGTCATTTCCCAACCAACAAGGTAGATCCAATGTTAGGCAACGAGTTTGTCTCAGTTTACAAATACAACAGTTTTAAAAAAACATAAATGCATAACCAACGTTGTATCAATGTCTTGTGCCTGCTGGGCACATTTACGCTTCAACATGTCCAAAAATGGGCAAGTTCTTCAAGCCATGCATGTGAATGCTCCTACCTGTGGTGACAGTGATGTTTTCGAGGTCGGGTATGGTCACAAGTGGGCCGCACTTTGTCATATCTGGTTCAGACCAGCTGGTGTTGTCCGTTTCAATGTGTAATTTACTGAACAGTAGCAAAAAATATATTATGATACAGTAATAATCATCTTAGCTGATGGCTAGCTAATGGTTTTAATGGCCTCATTACATGAATTGATTCAAGAGAATGTCTGAGAAATAGGAGATTGAGTGGAACATAAAAGACACCTGCTCAGGTAATTAGGCCACTGAGTTTAATGTGTACAACAGGGCTATTCAACTGGCGGCCCGGGGAGCAAATGACACTGTACCGGCCCCTGAGGTCAGGTCAAAACAAACATTTTGCAGAAGATTTCTAAAAACTCTAGAGTGCTCTTATAGACCAGGGGTTCTTAACCTTTTTTACCTCAGGGCCAAGCAGTTGCAGAGGCAAAAACTCGGACATAGGAGGAGTTCGGAGAAGCCATGGAAAACGACTTCCGCACGGCTTCGAGGCGATTCTGGACCACCATTCGCCGCCTCAGAAGGGGGAAGCAGCGCACTGTTAACACCGTGTATGGTCGGGACGGTCGACTATGAAAGGAATACTTTGATGACCTCTTCACTCCAACCTACACATCTTCCAATGAGGACGCAGTGCCTGGGGACTCTGAGGTGGACTCTCATATTTCTGAGGCTGAGGTTGCCGAGGTAGTCAGAAAGCTCCTCGGTGGCAAGGCCCCGGAGGTGGATTAGATCCGCCCAGAGTTCCTTAAGGCTCTGGATGCTGTGGAGCTGTCATGGTTGACAAGACTCTGCAGCATTACATGGACATCGGGGGTGGTGCCTCTGGATTGGGGTGTCCTACCGGTAGGAGACCACTGGGAAGACCCAGGACACGGTGGAGAGACTATGTCTCCCAGCTGGCTTGGCAACGCCTCAGGATTCCTGGGAAGAGCTTGACAAAGTAGCTGGGGAGAGGGAAGTCTGGGCCCTCGCAACCAGACCTCAGATAAGCAGAAGAAGATGGATGGATGGATAGATGGAGGGTCCCGAGGTCCACTCAAATATCACCACTGAATTAGTAATCTTACTCTTGATCTCCATCATATTCAATAATTATATCGACTCAAAGTTTAACAGTAGGTGTAATTTTAACAAGTCCCCGAAGTACTTGAATTACTCCACTTATGGCAAGATCTCCTCCCCAACGCGGATATGGCACTCCATCCTTTTCTCAGTGAGAACCATGGAATCAGACTTGTAAGTGGTGATTTTCATCCCGGTCGCTTCACACTCAACTGCAAACCGATCCAGTGAGAGTTAAAGATCCTGGTCAGATGAAGTCAGCAGGACCACATCATCTGCAAAAAGCAGAGACCTAATCCTGCGGCCACCAAACCGGATGCCCTCAACGACCTGACTGCGCCTAGAAATTCTGCCCATAAAAGTTTTTAACAGAATCAGTGTCAAAGGGCAGCCCTGGCTGAGTCCAAGCCTCACTGGAAACGTGTCTGACTTACTGCCGGCAATGCGGACCAAGCTCTGACACTGATCATACAGGGAGCGAACTGCCACAATCAGGCAATCCGATACCCCATACTCTTTGAGCACTCTCCACAGGAAAGTCGAATGCCTTCTCCAAGTCCACAAAGCACATATACACTGGTTGGGCAAACTCCCATGCCCCCTGAAGGATCCTGCGGAGAGTATAGAATTGGTCCACAGTTCCACGACCAGGACGAAAACAAAACTGGTTCTCCTGAATCTGAGGTCCGACTATCAGGCGTCGCCTCCTCTCCAGTACACCTGAATAGACCTTACCGGAAGGGCTACGATAGTTGGAACACACCCTCCGGTTCCCCTTTTAAAATAGAGGAACCACCACCCCGGTCTGCCAATCCAGAGGCACCGCCCCAGATGTCCACACAATGCTGCAGAATCTTGTCAACCAAGACAGCCCCACAGCATCCAGAGCCTTAAGGAAGTCTGGGCGGACCTCATCCACCTACTGGGCCCTGCCACAGAGGAGCTTCTTAACTACGTCGGCAACCTCAACCTCAGAAATAGGAGAGTCCACCACAGAGTCCCCAGGCACTGCTTCCTCATTGGAAGACGTGTATGTATATATGTATAATATATTTATACTATAGGTGGGATTGAGGAGGTCTTCGAAGTATTCCCTCCATCGATCCACAACGTCCTGAGTAGAGGTCAGCAGCACACCCTCCCCACCATACATGGTGTTGACAGTGCACTGCTTACCCCTCCTGAGGGGCGGATGGTGGTCCAGAATCGCTTCAAAGCTGTCAATTTGCTCTACTGGTGCAGTTAATTTACGTGAAAGTGTGAACGCGATCATCTGAACCCTTCGGTACACCAAACAAGTGAACTGAGATCCATCTGAAAGATGCGTTTCTACCACAACTGTCAATATTTGAGTTTTCCAGAAAATATGGGTAATACCGATCCTTTACAATAATTTTCACCAGGCGGTGATATTTCGAGAGCCTGACTTTGCCAGAGAGCTTCTAGTTTTTTCTCAAGACAGTTAAATATGGAAAAACTACTGGAAACTACTCAAAGCAGATGGTGCTGGTAAAGACGGGAAGAATATGTGAGTTTCTCTGGGGAAACGGGAGGATTGACAGGACGGAAGCCCGTCAATAACTCATCGTCTTGTTTGCCGAGCGGAAAAAGGGCGAAGAGCAGGAACGTTGTCATATTGCTATGCTGTCGCCATGGAAACAGATTGCTCTGACCGAGGTCAAGCAGACGTGTGAAGTAAATATACCAATATTGAAAATAATCTCCACAACCTTGATAAATGTTGACTGACAGGACTAAGCCTGTTGTGTGACACCACCACTCCGCCTTACTGCATTAATATATTGATCTTTCTTTTTGACAGATTTACCCAGGGTCTCCATGCCCTTTGGACATTCCAAAGGTGAATATATATTTTTTAATTTAATTGAACTCTAACTTACCAAAGGCGGAAGGCTTTCTCCGAAGTTGGCTCCGTGCATCCCATGACTTGGTTGACTTGAGGGAAGGTTTCAGGCCAGACGTATTCTCCATAGATGGTTGACATCATTTCCTCCACACAATTCTGTGGCACTGAATGAAAATAGGATGGTGAATTGGACAAAGTCATACTATTACTCTTTTGTTCTCACTCATCCAGGTCGTTGTGTTCCCAGGGCCTTCAATCGACGGCAACAGGACTGTTTGGTTTGTCTCGTCTTAGATTGGTCAGACGAGGTCTAAGTCTATGAGCAGGAAGTGCTGAAGTCTACTTCAAACATCTTCTAAGACAAACCAAACACTGCGATGGATTGAATGCCCTGAGACTACTCTTTGGTCACTGTCATATTTCTTATTTGTTTATGGAAGCTTGTAATCCTGAAAGATGAATACATGCGCCCCGACTTTACTATTAAATTTCTCCCACAGCTTAGTTCGCGGTACAAAAACAAGCTACGGTAACTTTAGGGTGTTTTGTTGAATCAACGCAGAATTTAGTACAAACCTTGAGGGGACCGACGAGCATGTGTGTGTAAAATGTAAACTAGTTTGGTGGAAAAACAGGGCCGCCATATATCGAAATGTCTTTGCAAAGGGCACTTAACTACTTAATGCGTTGACCATTTGTCTAATGATTATAGGACATTTATGATATCTGTGTTCAAACGCAACTGTCGTTTAGAACACAATAAATGAATACACACTGATGATGGACTTTCGCTGATGTGTTGGATCCGCTGTGGACTGGACTTTCACAATATTATGTCAGACCCACTCGACATCCATTGCTTTCGGTCTCCCCTAGAGGGGCGGGGGTTACCCACATATGCGGTCCTCTCCAAGGTTTCTCATAGTCATTCACATTGACGTCCCACTGGGGTGAGTTTTTCCTTGCCCGTATGTGGGCTCTGTACCGAGGATGTCGTTGCGGCTTGTGCAGCCCTTTGAGACACTTGTGATTTAGGGCTATATAAATAAACATTGATTGATTGATTGATTGATGATTCCGTAACTACTTACTCTTCTGCACAAAACTCCTTTTTTCACTTTAAAAACCTCCTTGTCCAACTAACTTAATAACGAGTACAACCTTGCAGTGGAAAGCAATGATAGTAACTTTTGGAAGGATTAAAATTGTATCTATTAATAATAATTATTTTATACTTCTTTTGGTTTTGAACTGGGCTGTGTGCAAAATATACCTTTTTTGTAAACAGGATTGTATTTTTATGACTAATGTGTAATCCATACTAGCGTAACAATTGTATGCCATTAATGTGGATTATGTTGAATATGGTGTTACTTGTTGTTGTTATTGTTGTGTGTATTCAATTTGGCTGTAATGTTGTTGTTGTATCAAAGCACTGTGAAATGTTAGGCCTCATGAAGAGTAGTGCCAGTGGGGATCTTGGGACCGATGCCAGTACTAAATTGGTACTTTAAAAATGGTATCAGGGCTTAACCAGTACTTAAAAAAATATATATTCTGCTAATTTTTGTTAAAAAAAAAGTTTTGTAACATTCGAATAGTAATTGAAATGTTTCAATGATATCATGGAATGATAACTAAGTGATACAATCAAAACAAATTGTTGTAATTATTGCAGCAATACAGAACATAAACAACGTGCACAAAACGACTTTTGTGTAATGTTGACGCTCTTAATTCCGAGTGTTCCTGAATGCAGCTTTTTCGTCATTGGTGCAATAATCAGGAAGTGCTATCTTGTTGTTGTGGCTAGTAGCTAGCGGTGTAACGAGTGTTAAGGCACTGACAGATTCTTCTTCTTCTTTCAGTCTGGTTGACGTTGGCACTGGCCATCCCTACTTATTACCCATTATACTTACTAATTACCCATAATACCTACTTATTACCCATAATACTTACTAATTACCCATAATACTTACTTATTACCCATAACACCTACTTATTACCCATAATACTTACTTATTACCCATAACACTTACTTATTACCCATAATAATTACATATTACCCATAATACTTACTAATTACCCATAATACCTACTTATTACCCATAACACCTACTTACTACCCATAATACTTACTTATTACCCATAATACTTACTTATTACCCATAGTACTTACTTATTGCCAATAATACCTATTTATTACCATAATACTTAATTATTACCCATAATACTTAATTATTACCCATAGTACTTACTTATTGCCCACAATACCTATTTATTACAATAATACTTACTTATTACCCATAATACCTACTTATTACCCATAATACTTACTTATTACCCATAATACTTACTTATTACCCATACTACTTACTTATTACACATAATACTTACTTATTCCCCATAATACCTAGTTATTACCCATAATACTTATTACCCATAATACGTACTTATTATCCATAATACTTACTTATTACCCATAATACTTACATATTACCCACAATACTTACTTATTACCCATAATACTTACATATTACCCATAATACTTACTTATTACCCAAAATACTTACTTATTACCCAGTATACTTACTTGTTACCCATGATACTTACTTATTACCCATAATACTTATTGCTTATAATACTTACATATTACCCATAATACCTACTTATTACCCATAATACTTACTTATTGCCCATAGTACCTATTAATTACCCATAATACTTACTTATTTAACCATAATACTTACTTATTTACCCATAATACTTACTTATTTAACCATAATACTTACTTATTTACCCATAATACTTAGTTATTACCCATAATAATTACTTATCACCCATAAAACCTACTTATTACCCATAATACTTACTTATTACCAATAATACTTACTTATTTAACCATAATACTTACTTATTTACCCGTAATACTTAATTATTTAACCATAATACTTACTTATTTACCCATAATACTTACTTATTTACCCATAATACTTACTTATTTACCCATAATACTTAGTTATTACCCATAATACTTATTTATTACCCATAATACTTACTTATTACCAATAATACTTACTTATTTAACCATAATACTTACTTATTTACCAGTAATACGTACTTATTTAACCATAATACTTACTTATTTACCCATAATACTTACTTATTTACCCATAATACTTACTTATTTGCTTGATGCTCAAATCGGTGGTTTGGATGACAAGGGAGTCATTTCCATTTCCATGTGTTGACATCAAAGTGTGGTTGATGAACATAATCATTTGTTCCACAGTGTTTGTGCTGTAGTCTTGAACATGGAAGGCACAGAAGTATCTGCTGATGACAGAAGATATTTCTGCAGTTATTATTATTATTAAGATATTTCTGCAGTAATTAGGAGAGAAGCAGACAGTTAGAATGTTCCTCACCTCCAGTGGTGGTCCTGGACTAAGACCACATTCAACACCAGCATGGTGCTGTTCACCTCCAGGAGTTCTTTCAACTTTGGACACAAGACGATGAGATGTAGGCCGGATGATGTGAGAAGTGTTGGTGTGAAGGTCCTACCCAGTCTTCTATGGTGGTCTGAGAATGTGAGAAGTGTTGGTGTGAAGGTCCTACCCAGTCTTCTATGGTGGTCTGAGAATGTGAGAAGTGTTGGTGTGAAGGTCCTACCCAGTCTTCTATGGTGGTCTGAGAATGTGAGAAGTGTTGGTGTGAAGGTCCTACCCAGTCTTCTATGGTGGTCTGAGAATGTGAGAAGTGTTGGTGTGAAGGTCCTACCCAGTCTTCTATGGTGGTCTGAGAATGTGAGAAGTGTTGGTGTGAAGGTCCTACCCAGTCTTCTATGGTGGTCTGAGAATGTGAGAAGTGTTGGTGTGAAGGTCCTACCCAGTCTTCTATGGTGGTCTGAGAATGTGAGAAGTGTTGGTGTGCAGGTCCTACCCAGTCTTCTATGGTGGTCTGAGAATGTGAGAAGTGTTGGTGTGAAGGTCCTACCCAGTCTTCTATGGTGGTCTGAGAATGTGAGAAGTGTTGGTGTGCAGGTCCTACCCAGTCTTCTATGGTGGTCTGAGAATGTGAGAAGTGTTGGTGTGAAGGTCCTACCCAGTCTTCTATGGTGGTCTGAGAATGTGAGAAGTGTTGGTGTGAAGGTCCTACCCAGTCTTCTATGGTGGTCTGAGAATGTGAGAAGTGTTGGTGTGAAGGTCCTACCCAGTCTTCTATGGTGGTCTGAGAATGTGAGAAGTGTTGGTGTGCAGGTCCTACCCAGTCTTCTATGGTGGTCTGAGAATGTGAGAAGTGTTGGTGTGAAGGTCCTACCCAGTCTTCTAAGGTGGTCTGAGAATGTGAGAAGTGTTGGTGTGAAGGTCCTACCCAGTCTTCTATGGTGGTCTGAGAATGTGAGAAGTGTTGGTGTGAAGGTCCTACCCAGTCTTCTAAGGTGGTCTGAGAATGTGAGAAGTGTTGGTGTGAAGGTCCTACCCAGTCTTCTATGGTGGTCTGAGAATGTGAGAAGTGTTGGTGTGAAGGTCCTACCCAGTCTTCTATGGTGGTCTGAGAATGTGAGAAGTGTTGGTGTGCAGGTCCTACCCAGTCTTCTATGGTGGTCTGAGAATGTGAGAAGTGTTGGTGTGAAGGTCCTACCCAGTCTTCTATGGTGGTCTGAGAATGTGAGAAGTGTTGGTGTGAAGGTCCTACCCAGTCTTCTATGGTGGTCTGAGAATGTGAGAAGTGTTGGTGTGCAGGTCCTACCCAGTCTTCTATGGTGGTCTGAGAATGTGAGAAGTGTTGGTGTGAAGGTCCTACCCAGTCTTCTATGGTGGTCTGAGAATGTGAGAAGTGTTGGTGTGCAGGTCCTACCCAGTCTTCTATGGTGGTCTGAGAATGTGAGAAGTGTTGGTGTGAAGGTCCTACCCAGTCTTCTATGGTGGTTTGAGAATGTGAGAAGTGTTGGTGTGAAGGTCCTACCCAGTCTTCTATGGTGGTCTGAGAATGTGAGAAGTGTTGGTGTGAAGGTCCTACCCAGTCTTCTATGGTGGTCTGAGAATGTGAGAAGTGTTGGTGTGAAGGTCCTACCCAGTCTTCTATGGTGGTCTGAGAATGTGAGAAGTGTTGGTGTGCAGGTCCTACCCAGTCTTCTATGGTGGTCTGAGAATGTGAGAAGTGTTGGTGTGAAGGTCCTACCCAGTCTTCTATGGTGGTCTGAGAATGTGAGAAGTGTTGGTGTGAAGGTCCTACCCAGTCTTCTATGGTGGTCTGAGAATGTGAGAAGTGTTGGTGTGAAGGTCCTACCCAGTCTTCTATGGTGGTCTGAGAATGTGAGAAGGTCCTACCCAGTCTTCTATGGTGGTCTGAGGGTCTGTGTGGTTGTCCTTCAGGACCAGTGTGAGGTTGACCTTGAGGAACACGTCGGCTTGGACTGCAGGAGCACAAAGGAGGACAAGGATCTTTCTCTAAGTTCATTCCTGTTACTTCTTACATTCATCCATCCATCCATTTGCTACCGCTTGTCCCTTTCGGGGTGGCGGGCGCTCTGGAGCCTATCTCCACTTCCAAGATACTCCATGACCACCACATTATTCTCCCATTTGCCTTTTGCCACAAGCTTGAAATTACGCAAGTTTCTCCGGACACAGCTGTAAGTGGTACATGAAGTAAGTTGTAAATGAAGTAAGTTGTAAATGAAGTAAGTTGTAAATGAAGGCAGCTGTAAGTTTTAAATGAAGTAAGTTGTAAATGAAGGCAGCTGTAAGTTGTACATGAAGTAAGTTGTAAATGAAGGCAGCTGTAAGTTGTACATTAAGTAAGTTGTAAATGAAGGCAGGTGTAACTTGTAAATGAAGTAAGTTGTAAATGAAGGCAGGTGTAAGTTGTAAATGAAGTAAGTTGTAAATGAAGGCAGGTGTAAGTTGTAAATGAAGTAAGTTGTAAATGAAGTAAGTTGTAAATGAAGGCAGCTTTAAGTTGTAAATGAAGTAAGTTGTAAATGAAGGCAGGTGTAAGTTGTAAATGAAGTAAGTTGTAAATGAAGGCAGCTGTAAATGAAGGCAGGTGTAAGTTGTAAATGAAGTAAGTTGTAAATGAAGGCAGGTGTAAGTTGTAAATGAAGGCAGGTGTAAGTTGTACATGAAGGCATGTGTAAGTTGTAAATGAAGTAAGTTGTAAATTAAGGAAGCTGTAAGTTGTAAATGAAGGCAGCTGTAAATGAAGTAAGTTGTAAATGAAGTAAGTTGTAAATGAAGTAAGTTGTAAATGAAGGCAGATGTAAGTTGTAAATGAAGTAAGTTGTAAATGAAGGCAGCTGTAAGTTGTACATGAAGTAAGTTGTAAATGAAGGCAGCTGTAAGTTGTACATGAAGTAAGTTGTAAATGAAGGCAGGTGTAAGTTGTACATGAAGGCAGGTGTAAGTTGTACATGAAGGCAGGTGTAAGTTGTACATGAAGGCAGGCGTAAGTAGTAAAAGAAGGCAGGTGTAAGTAAGTAAATGAAGGTGTGTGTAAGTAGTACATGAAGGCAGGTGTACGTTGTACATGAAGGCAGGTGTAAGTTGTACATGAAGGCAGGCGTAAGTAGTAAAAGAAGGCAGGTGTAAGTTGGAAATGAAGGCATGTGTAAGTAGTAAATGAAGGCATGTGTAAGTAGTAAATGAAGGCATGTGTAAGTAGTAAATGAAGGCATGTGTAAGTAGTAAATGAAGGCAGGTGTAAGTAGTAAATGAAGGCATGTGTAAGTAGTAAATGAAGGCATGTGTAAGTAGTAAATGAAGGCATGTGTAAGTAGTAAATGAAGGCAGGTGTAAGTAGTAAATGAAGGCATGTGTAAGTAGTAAATGAAGGCATGTGTAAGTAGTAAATGAAGGCAGGTGTAGTCATTGTTATTATTCCAAATGTCTTGTATTTATTGTTATTATTCTAAATGTCTTGTATTTATTGTTATTATTCTAAATGTCTTGTATTTATTGTTATTATTCCAAATGCCTTGTATTTATTGTTATTATTCCAAATGTCTTGTATTTATTGTTATTATTCCAAATGTCTTGTATTTATTGTTATTATTTTAAATGTATTGTATTTATTGTTATTATTCCAAATGTCTTGTATTTATTGTTATTATTCCAAATGCCTTGTATTTATTGTTATTATTCCAAATGTCTTGTATTTATTGTTATTATTCCAAATGTCTTGTATTTATTGTTATTATTCCAAATGTCTTGTATTTATTGTTATTATTCCAAATGCCTTGTATTTATTGTTATTATTCCAAATTTTTGTAGTCATTGTTATTATTCCAAATGCCTTGTATTTATTGTTATTATTCCAAATGTCTTTTATTTATTGTTATTATTCCAAATGTCTTGTATTTATTGTTATTATTCCAAATGCCTTGTATTTATTGTTATTATTCCAAATGTCTTGTATTTATTGTTATTATTCCAAATGTCTTGTATTTATTGTTATTATTCCAAATGTCTTGTATTTATTGTTATTATTTTAAATGTATTGTATTTATTGTTATTATTCCAAATTTTTGTAGTCATTGTTATTATTCCAAATGCCTTGTATTTATTGTTATTATTCCAAATGTCTTGTATTTATTGTTATTATTCCAAATGTCTTGTATTTATTGTTATTATTTTAAATGTATTGTATTTATTGTTATTATTCCAAATTTTTGTAGTCATTGTTATTATTCCAAATGCCTTGTATTTATTGTTATTATTCCAAATGTCTTGTATTTATTGTTATTATTCCAAATGTCTTGTATTTATTGTTATTATTCCAAATGTCTTGTATTTATTGTTATTATTTTAAATGTATTGTATTTATTGTTATTATTCCAAATTTTTGTAGTCATTGTTATTATTCCAAATGCCTTGTATTTATTGTTATTATTCCAAATGTCTTGTATTTATTGTTATTATTCCAAATGTATTGTATTTATTGTTATTATTGTAAATGTCTTGTAATTATTGTTATTATTCCAAATGTCTTGTATTTATTGTTATTATTCCAAATGTATTGTATTTATTGTTATTATTCTAAATGTCTTGTATTTATTGTTATTATTCCAAATGTCTTGTATTTATTGTTATTATTCCAAATGTCTTGTATTTATTATTATTCCAAATGTCTTGTATTTATTGTTATTATTCCAAATGCCTTGTATTTATTGTTATAATTCCAAATGTCTTGTATTTATTGTTATTATTCCAAATGTCTTGTATTTATTATTATTCCAAATGTCTTGTATGTATTGTTCTTATTACAAATGCCTTGTATTTATTGTTATTATTCCAAATGTCTTGTATTTATTGTTATTATTCCAAATGTCTTGTATTTATTATTATTCCAAATGTCTTGTATTTATTGTTATTATTCCAAATGCCTTGTATTTATTGTTATAATTCCAAATGTCTTGTATTTATTGTTATTATTCTAAATGTCTTGTATTTATTGATATTATTCCAAATGTCTTGTATGTATTGTTCTTATTACAAATGCCTTGTATTTATTGTTATTATTCCAAATGTCTTGTATTTATTATTATTATTCCAAATGCTTTGTATTTATTATTATTATTCCAAATGTCTTGTATTTATTGTTATTATTCTAAATGTCTTGTATTTATTGATATTATTCCAAATGTCTTGTATGTATTGTTCTTATTACAAATGCCTTGTATTTATTATTATTATTCCAAATGCTTTGTATTTATTGTTATTATTCCAAATGCCTTGTATAATTATTTTACTTTTTGGGGTCATGACCTTTGTTACAAAGAGCGTTCCTAACGAAAGCAGCTGTGATTTGATCCTGGATGTGAAACTACCGACTCAGCACTAAAACTAAAAACTGTACGCCACGCCAGACTTTTTGGAGGAATTACCTTTAAATTATTTTGATTGACGGAGCAGGAAGGGGCTAGGAATAAGCTTCATGTCATTCATTGACATTTTGCATGCAAAACAAGGCCCTTGTGGATGGCCTGTAGGGAGAGTCATGTTGTCATGGTGATTTGAGGGAGTGTCTTCTGCAAATGTAGTTGTAATAAATAGTCACATGTAATAAATAGTCACATGTAATAAATAGTCACATGGTGTGATTGTGTGCATCAGTCTGTTTACTCAAGATGTGCAGACTTTTCTGCTTACACACATTACACACAACATGCTCCTTCTTGTCTGAGTGGCCATAGACTGTGTGTTGTCCTTTGTCACAACACATTTATTATTATTATTATTAACATACATGGATGTCATTAGTGTGTGTGTTGTACTTTGTCACAACACATTTATTATTATTATTATTAACATGCATGGATGTCATTAGTGTGTGTGTTGTCCTTTGTCACAACACATGTATTATTATTATTATTAACATGCATGGATGTCATTAGTGTGTGTGTTGTCCTTTGTCACAACACATGTATTATTATTATTATTAACATGCATGGATGTCATTAGTGTGTGTGTTGTCCTTTGTCACAACACATTTATTATTATTATTATTAACATGCATGGATGTCATTAGTGTGTGTGTTGTCCTTTGTCACAACACATGTATTATTATTATTATTAACATGCATGGATGTCATTAGTGTGTGTGTTGTCCTTTGTCACAACACATTTATTATTATTATTATTAACATACATGGATGTCATTAGTGTGTGTGTTGTCCTTTGTCACAACACATTTATTATTATTATTATTAACATGCATGGATGTCATTAGTGTGTGTGTTGTCCTTTGTCACAACACATTTATTATTATTAACAGGCATGGATGTCATTAGTGTGTGTGTTGTCCTTTGTCACAACACATTTATTATTATTATTATTAACATGCATGGATGTCATTAGTGTGTGTGTTGTCCTTTGTCACAACACATTTATTATTATTAACAGGCATGGATGTCATTAGTGTGTGTGTTGTCCTTTGTCACAACACATTTATTATTATTAACAGGCATGGATGTCATTAGTGTGTGTGTTGTCCTTTGTCACAACACATTTATTATTATTAACAGGCATGGATGTCATTAGTGTGTGTGTTGTACTTTGTCACAACACATTTATTATTATTAACAGGCATGGATGTCATTAGTGTGTGTGTTGTCCTTTGTCACAACACATTTATTATTATTAACATGCATGGATGTCATTAGTGTGTGTGTTGTCCTTTGTCACAACACATTTATTATTATTAACATGCATGGATGTCATTAGTGTGTGTGTTGTCCTTTGTCACAACACATTTATTATTATTATTAACATGCATGGATGTCATTAGTGTGTGTGTTGTACTTTGTCACAACACATGTATTATTATTATTAACATGCATGAATGTCATTAGTATGTGTGTTGTACTTTGTCACAACACATTTATTATTATTATTAACATGCATGGATGTCATTAGTGTGTGTGTTGTCCTTTGTCACAACACATTTATTATTATTAACATGCATGGATGTCATTAGTGTGTGTGTTGTCCTTTGTCACAACACATTTATTATTATTAACATGCATGGATGTCATTAGTGTGTGTGTTGTCCTTTGTCACAACACATTTATTATTATTATTAACATGCATGGATGTCATTAGTGTGTGTGTTGTCCTTTGTCACAACACATTTATTATTATTATTATTAACATGCATGGATGTCATTATTGTGTGTGTTGTCCTTTGTCACAACACATTTATTATTATTATTATTAACATGCATGGATGTCATTATTGTGTGTGTTGTCCTTTGTCACAACACATTTATTATTATTATTAACATGCATGAATGTCATTAGTATGTGTGTTGTCCTTTGTCACAACACATTTATTATTATTATTAACATGCATGAATGTCATTAGTATGTGTGTTGTCCTTTGTCACAACACATTTATTATTATTATTAACATGCATGAATGTCATTAAGATGACTTACAGAAAGTCCGCTTGACCTCCAGAAGCTGGTCTGTTGTTGACATGTCGAGCAGTTGAGCCGGAACCTTTTGTGTCGGACCTGTTCCTGTAAAAGTGAAACAAATACAATTGCAATTGTTCTATGGTATTGTGAATAAACTTGAAACAGTCAAAACAATTCAAAAAAACAAAACAAATCCAGACAACATAGCAGCGTGGATGAATGTACAGGTAGAGTAGAAGTCACCTGTGGAGGACACATTGGCAGTGCCAGGTGTGTGTGACCACGATCCTGCATGAAAAGATGTCATTGAATTAGGAACCCTATGCTGAGTTCATGTTTGAGACAAATATTACAAATATTCATATGACACAATTATAAATATTGATACTACACAAGTGTAAATAATCATACTACACAATAACGGCCAATTAGGACTGTTTCTTCAGACAGTGAAGAAGTGAGGATGTTGATTGACAACGTCAAATGTAGGCAAACATCTAATGTGGACAAAGCTGTTAAGTAGTTTTTTTTAATTATACAGTTACTTTTATAATGCATAATTTCTGTTTAAGTTATTTATAAGTTGTTTGATTTGCAAATGTATTTAAATTGTTTCAGAATATCTGGGAAATCTTTATTCTTTTCAAAGCCGCCTTACTGTATTTATCCAGCTGATGCATGCCATATTTATTCAAAACAAATAAATAAAATAAAAAAAATATATATATATATATATATATATATATATATATATATATATATATATATATATATATATATATATATATATATATAATTTTCTTTTTTCCATTCCTTCTTTATATATATATATATATATATATATAAAAAGTTATATATATATATATATATATATATATATATATATATATATATATATATATATATATATATATATATATATATATATATATAACGGTATATATATTTATTTTTTTCCTTTTATATATATATATATATATATATATATATATATATATATATATATATATATTTAATATATATATATATATTTTTTTTTTAAATTTGTTTTCCTTCTTTTTATATATATATATATATATATATATATATATATATATATATATATATATATATATATATAAAGAAGGAATTGAAAAAAGAAAATTATATATATAGATACATTTATTGATATTTATTTTTTTCCTTCTTTTTATATATATATATATATATATATATATTTATTTATGAAAAAGAAGGGGAAAAAAAAATATATATATATATATATTTATAAAAAAGAAGGAAAAAAATTTATATATATATATATATATATATATATATGTATACTTATATATATAATTTTCTTTTTTCCATTTCTTCAGTGATGGACAGTAACAAGCTACATGTAGCTAAACTACGTAGCTTAGATACTTTTTTAACAAGTAGCTTTTCCTGTAGCTTAGCTACTTTTAGAGCCATGTAGCGAGGTAGCTAACATCAAAGCTACAAGAGAGCAAATGGACTGTCAATCCAGGACAACAAAAAAATAATAACAAACTGGATGAATGAGAAGATCCATAACTCGTAGCTTAGTTGAAGAGTAACTTGTAGCTTAGTTTTATTTAATGGAGAGTAACTTGTAGCTTAGTTACATTTAATGGAGAGCAACTTGTAGCTTAGTTACATTTAATGGAGAGTAACTTAGCTTACTTCATAGCTTCTTGTTTTTTTGGT
Source organism: Entelurus aequoreus (assembly GCF_033978785.1). Taxonomy (NCBI): domain Eukaryota; kingdom Metazoa; phylum Chordata; class Actinopteri; order Syngnathiformes; family Syngnathidae; genus Entelurus; species Entelurus aequoreus. Next base: position 710,947 of record NC_084734.1, read on the forward strand.
CTCCTTATTTCAACAATTTTCCTTTTTATTTTTGTAAAGAGTCCGAAGAAGGAGCAAAGTAGGTTTGAGTTGTAAAGTTTGTTGCGACTTTATGAGCACTTATTAGTTTGCAGGAGTTTGCGTTTCTTCAGTTGAGTGACTGGCTTCTGTGGGCCTCTCAAGACTAAAGTCCCGGGGATCAAAGATCTCACCTGAAGCCAGCAGGCAGACTGACAGCAGACTCCTCAGCCGGTTCATTGCATCAAGAAGCTTCTAGAAGGTGCTGCGGTAGAAATAGAGACAAGGTTATTAAAGATCATGTTTATTTCCTGAGTATGTATGACTGGGACGTACCATGATGGATCATCTGTGCGTGTCCAGGTGTGTGCAGGCGTAGACAAACTCAAGAACTTGTGAAGTTGACCCACCTGCACCTTCGCTTGTGTGGAGTTACTCATTAATCCGCGGCAATATAACAACACTAAACCCACGTCTAAGTCCTATTCTGGCGCTTATTGCCTCACACACCTTGGCTACCTCGTCTGCTTTTTTTACTTCATCATGTTCACAAGTAGTGGTACCACTGACCGCCCTGTAGCGCCACCGCCTGGTCAGAAAGAACATCACTTTTTTGGGGGGTCAATTTATTAGGCACACCTGCACAAATACAAGCAATGCATTTTTATTTTACACAAATACAATTTAAAAAAACACTAACATTTTAAACATAGCCTTGGAGCTGGACCAAGTGGCTGGGGAGAGGGAAGTCTGGGCTTCCCTGCTTAGGCTGCTGCCCCCGCGACCCCACCTCGTATTTTTTTATTTTTAATTTATTTATTTTTTTATTTATTTTTTTTTAACTAACATTTTAAATTGATTCAAATGTTTTTCTCTGTAGTGACAGTGAGCACAAGATGTTTATTAGAGCTGCCTATCAAAACAAATGAAATACATGTGACTAATCACATTTTGTCCATAGTTAACCGTAATTAATCGCGGTTAATCTCAGCTAGTAGCACATGTCTTCAATTCTTGTCTTCTTTATGTAAAAAAAACAACTTGTTAAATAGAAGGAATATATATATGTCCCAAACATTTTCATTAGAAAAAACGTTTTTTTTCAAATGAGTGACATATTGAAAATATATTTTATTGGAGTTTATTTAGTTTTTCAAAGCACAGACCAAATATGTTTTTCTTCTTCCAGATGAATAAAGTCATAAGTGTCACATGCTTTTCATTTCACTTTTTATTGTCTTTTTTATTTGCGGAAAACAAAGATAAGCTATTTGGGTCTTTTTATGAACACAACATAGCATTTACATAGGAAACACATGTAATATCATTTAAAACATGTCTTATTCATAGATAAACATTTTGAGAAATATAAATATATATATATATATATATATATATATATATATATATATATATATATATATATATATATATATATATATATATATATTTATACAAAATAGACAAGTCCTATGACTTGTCTATTATATATATATATATATACATATATATATACATATATATATATACATATATATATATATATATATATACATATATATATATATATATATATACATATATATATATATATATATATATATATATATATATATATATATATATATATATATATATACATATATATATATATATATATATATATATATATATATATATATGAGAGAGAGGGAGAGAGAGAGAGAGAGAGAGAATATACATAAATAAATAACATGTTTCTTACTTTGTTCTATTAAAAAATCAACAATATTGATACATTTTATATTTTATTTATTTATTTTTTTTAAACTTTATCATGCAAAACTTGCTTTACAATATCAAATTAAAATCATGTATCTGCCAATTTTTGGGACTTGTCTATTTTGTTTGTGTATATATATATATATATATATATATATATATATATATATATATATATATATATATATATATATATATATATATATATATATATACCTGTATATATATATATATATACATAGATATACCTGTATGTATATATATATATATATATATATATGTATATATATATATATATATATATATATATATATATATATATATATATATATATATATATATATATATATATATATATATATATATATAAAGAATATACATAAATAAATAACATGTTTCTTACTTAAAAAATCAACAACATCGATATATTATTATTTTTTTTTTAAAAAACTATCATACAAAACTTGCTTTACAATATCAAATTAAAATCATGTATCTGCCAATTTTTGGGACTTGTCTATTTTGTATATATACTGTCTATATATATATATATATATATATATATATATATATATATATATATATATATATATATATATATATATATATATATATATATATATAAAGAATATACATAAATAAATAACATGTTTCTTACTTTGTTCTATTAAAAAATCAACAACATCGATACATTTTATATTATATTTTGTTTTTTTTTAAAAAACTTTATCATACAAAACTTGCTTTACAATATCAAATTAAAATCATGTATCTGCCAATTTTTGGTACTTGTCTATTTTGTATAAAATATATATATATATATATATATATATATATATATATATATATATATATATATATATATATATATATATATATATATATATATATATATATATATATATATATATATATATATATATATATATATATATATATATATATATATATATATAAATGTCATTTAATTGTTTTTATTATTTCAGTTTTTTAAAGCCTGGACAATTTAATCCGACATGGCTTCTATTTGTTTTTTAAATGGCCTACTGAATATTTCATTGGTTTTATTTGCCATTTATTTAGCGTTTGTTGGCTTTGTTTGCTGATCGCTTGTCGACACAATGTTCCATGCAGACCGTCCAGGTCCCCAGGGCGTGTTCTGACTCCTATGTCCTGGCCCTCAGAGGACCACGTGAGCCGTGTTGCAGACCGTGAGGCTGCAAATGTATGATTTATATACTTCGCTCATACTGTAACTCCTATGGACGTCTACAGGAAGTTGTTGACGGCCAGGTCAACGCTTCTTACTTAGGGCTCTGCAGCCTGGTCCTGTTGCCATGGACACCAGGGCGTAGACGTGAAATAAGAACAAAAGACTTTTGGACTATTTCTGAGGACGGACAACGAGCCTGCCGCACCCAATGAAGTGCGGCAGACCTTTAACGGCCTTTCAACTTGAACCCTGCATGTGTCTTCACTTCCTGTGTGCCATGTGCCGCAGAAGAAGAGCCTGTGGCCAGAGCATGTGAGAGCCAGCACAACACAGGCCTCAGTGTTCATGGCCAGAGAGGAGGGCGTACAAACACAAGAGCCAGGAGAAAATAGGATCTTCCGTCATTGGGAGGACTTCTTCAGCCGACCGGGTGGACATTTTCATCAATCCCCAGCAAGTCCTTGAAGGTAAGATTTATTTTTCCCACCCCTGTCAATGCATTACAGCAAAGACCTTATGTACCTTCCATACATATACACTTCAAAGATCAATCATTTTAAACCTTCAAAAGCTATATTTAATGCAGTTTCCATTCCTATTTCAAGTACAGAAACGTATAATGAGTGTTCCATGTATTAAATAGGAAGTATTCATGATGTTAAGGATCTATCAAATCTACACGTATGCAATGCAATAACCTTTTAAACCACTAGAGGGTGCAGTCGGATCAGTGCTTGTTTTCTGTACTGGAATGTCATCACTTGAGCTTTGATTTTACCCAATGGCTTAAAGTCAGATGTTAAAACAGTGGTCGCCAGCAAGGCCTTCTCTGCTGGCCTAACATAAATTATGATCATAAATTAGTAAAAGTTCATTTTATTTTTCATTGACTTTTCATAAATATATACAAGTATTCACCGTATAACCAATCTGGTGCCCTAGGCAAGATTTTAGGTCGTTACATTATTATTTTCCATAACAATTTAGCCCCCTCCACAATATTTTAACCCGACGTTAAAACAGAACTAGCTATTTATTGATTAGCAATTGCCGAATCATGTAGCATTAGCTTAATGCTAAAAAGCCAGGTTACTATCACATTCTGTAACAGACAAATAATTTCATGTAGGCTAACGTTACCTACCTGCTACCTCTGTCTTTTTCTCGTTTCTCCTCCTCTTCTTTTATCTTTTATTTTCCCTGGGCACCTGACAGTTTTGGCCGTTTTGACATCTTGTGTTGATTTTTTTATGTGGTGACGTCCAAAAAGAGTCATGATACGGGAAGGGAGGGGGCGCACCGTGCGGGGGGGGGGCGTAATGTTGTAACAAATAATATTTATATTAAATAGGCTTTACTTTGCATTTTAATTAACGTGGGATTATTTTATGTATTTAGAAATAATAGTACCAACTTTTTTTTTTTTTTTTTTTCCTCCAACATTTGTGGCACTGGCGTGGCGCCCCCTGATGGGCGGCGCCCTTAGCATTTGCCTATACGGCCTATGCCACGGGCCGGCCCTGCACCGGAGTACCCGGAGGGAACCCCTACAGTCGAGTGGGTTCCCTCCGGGTACTCTGGCTTCCTCCCACTTCCAAAGACATGCACCTGGGGATAGACTCCTCCCACCTCCAAAGACATGCACCTGGGGATAGACTCCTCCCACCTCCAAAGACATGCACCTGGGGATAGACTCCTCCCACCTCCAAAGACATGCACCTGGGGATAGACTCCTCCCACCTCCAAAGACATGCACCTGGGGATAGGTTGATTGGCAACACTAAATGGTCCCTAGTGTGTGAATGTTGTCTATCTGTGTTGGCCCTGTGATGAGGTGGCGACTTGTCCAGGGTGTACACCACCTTCCGCCCGAATGCAGCTGAGATAGGCTCCGGCACCCCCCGCCACCCCAAAAGGGACAAGCGGTAGAAAATGGATGGATGGATGGACTTCTGAAGCAACATTAGCGGCGGATGTGCAGTTTAATGACCGAGGACATTCAGTTAACAGACAGTTGCGATAGCCAATCAGGTCACAAGTTGTTGACAGTAGCCCATCTAGGTAGCCTTACGTTGAACGTGACTGTGATTGGACACTCACTTGTCACTCCCAAGTATAAGGTTAACAATGCTGTGCTAACGACGCCATTGAAGATAACTTAGCAACTTAGCAACCGGACCGCACAGAGCTATGCTAAAAACATTAGCTCTCCACCTACGCCAGCCAGCCCTCATCTGCTCATCAACACCCGTGCTCACCTGCGTTCCAGCGATCGGCGGAAGGACGAAGGACTTCACCCGATGCGTTTGGCGGCCCGGAGACGTAGGAAGTCAAGGTGAGGTCGGCGGCTAGCGCGTCTGCTCTCCAACAAAGTCCTCCTGGTTGTGTTGCTGTAGTCCGCTGCTAATACACCGATCCCACCTACAACTGTCTTCTTTGCAGCCTTCATTGTTCATTAAACAAATTGCAAAAGATGTCCAGAATACTGTGGAATTATGAAATGAAAACAGAGCTTTTTGTATAGGATTCTACGGGGTACCATAACTTCCGTTAAACTGACTTCGTCACGCGCATGCGTCATCATACCGCGACGTTTCAGCCGGATATTTCCCGGGAAATTTAAAATGTCACTTTATAAGTTAACCCGGCCGTATTGGCATGTGTTGCAATGTTAAGATTTCATCATTGATATATAAACTATCAGACTGCGTGGTCGGTAGTAGTGGCTTTCAGTAGGCCTTTAATGAACAATGAAGACTGCAAAGAAGAAAGTTGTAGGTGGGATCTGTGTAAATAACGGCTGGCTGCAGCAACACAACCAGGAGGACTTTGAGATGGATAGCAGACGCGCTAGCCGCCGACCTCACCTTGACTTCCTCCGTCTCCGGGCCGCCGACCGCATCTATGATCGGGTGAAGTCTTACGTCGCTCCGTCGCTGGAACGCAGGTGAGCACGGGTGTTGATGAGCAGATGAGGGCTGGCTGGCATAGGTGGAGCGCTAATGTTTTTAGCATAGCTCTGTGAGGTCCCGTTGCTAAGTTAGCTTCAATGGCGTCATTAGCAACAGCATTGTTAAGCTTTGCCAGGCTGAGAATTATTAACCGTGTAGTTACATGTACATGGTTTAATAGTATTGTTGATCTTCTGTCTATCCTTCCAGTCAGGGGCTTATTTCTTTTGTTTCTATCTGCATTTAACCCCGATGCTATCACGTTAGCTCCGTAGCTAAAGTGCTGCACCGATGTATTGTCGTGGAGATAAAAGTCACTGTGAATGTCCATTTCGCGTTCTGGACTCTCATTTTCAAGAGGATATAGTATCCCAGGTGGTTTAAAATACAAATCCGTGATCCACAATAGAAAAAGGAGAGAGTGTGGAATCCAATGAGCCAGCTTGTACCTAAGTTACGGTCAGAGCGAAAAAAGATACGTCCAGCACTGCACGCTAGTCCTTCACTTTCACGTTCCTCATCCACAAATCTTTCATCCTCGCTCAAATTAATGGGGTAATCGTTGCTTTCTCAGTCCGAATGAGCAGCCCTTCCTCCGGTAACGTCACGCTACTTCCGGTACAGGCAAGGCTTTTTTTTATCAGAGACCAAAAGTTGGGAATTTTATCGTCGTTGTTCTCTACTAAATCCTTTCAGCGAAAATATGGCAATATTGCGAAATGATCAAGTACGACACATAGAATGGATCTGCTATCCCCGTTTAAATTAAAAAAATGTCATTTCAGTAGGCCTTTAAAGATAAACTACATCTTGTGAAACGAGGTCGGCCGACCCCGGAAACGAGTTAAGCTGTCCTGGCGGTGAAGTGGTTTGCCTGCCACTTCCACTCCAATCAACCAACTACGAGCGCTACCAATGGCTTTACAAATTGTGAGTTTAAACATATTTTTTCACATTTGGTATGTTTTTTTTAAATGATTATTTTAGTTTTGACAGTACAAGGTCCGATGCGGGTTTATTGATTTTTAAATGTGCCAAAAAATAGCCCGTTTGTCATGTGGCTGTGGTCATGTGGCGACATAATTGATGGTTTTTATTGAAGTCGGACTAAGTAGGACATCACTGAAGGCCCAGGTGGGAAACGCACGGCCCGCCACTGCATTTAAATGACAATATATTTACTGTACACTAGTCAAACAAGCTTTGAATGAGTGACGTTTGCTTGTTAAACCAACTTAATATCGTCTTTTTTAATTATTTCAATCTGATAATTGAAGGACTAAACATGTTGATTGGCCCATTTCAGGCAACCTGTATTATTTGTGTACATGGTTACCAAGTCAAGGAGGACTCATTTCAGTACAGGACTGGAAGTGACAGTAACATTTAGCATACAGTATACATAATATATGACCACATGCTGGCATATATGCTATAGTGGCATGTTGGTAGGTAGGTACTGTAGGTCTTTATAGTCATTGCACAAGTACAACAAAACTTTGTTTTCAGCACAAACCCGTTCAAGATGAGACAAACAAACAGTGTAGAGGGTTACAGAACAGGAACGCTGATGGGTCGCCACAAGGCGCCCCGTAAAAGATGGGAAAAAGGTAAACGCTGGGGAAGGATGAGTTAAAAAAAAATACAATCTAGACTGGGCTGCTAAGGGGGCCCAGTCTGGAGTGGGAAAAAACCTCCATAGCAAAGCACATATACAAAACCTGTTTCCATATGAGTTGGAAAATGGTGTTAGATGTAAATATAAACGCAATACAATGATTTGCAAAGCCTTTTCAAGCCATATTCAGTTGAATATGCTACAAAGACAACATATTTGATGTTCAAACTCATAAAAAATTTATTTTTTTGAAAATAATCATTAACTTTAGAATTTGATGGCAGCAACACGTGACAAAGAAGTTGGGAAAGGTGGCAATAAAGACTGATAAAGTTGAGGAATGCTCATCAAAGACTTATTTGGAACATCCCACAGGTGAACAGGCTAATTGGGAACAGGTGGGTGCCATGATTGGGTGTAAAAGTAGATTCCATGACATTCACAAACAAGGGTGGGGCGAGGGTCACCACTTTGTCAACAAATGCCTGAGCAAATTGTTGAACAGTTTAAGAACAACCTTTCTCAAGCAGCTATTGCAAGGAATTTAGGGATTTCACCATCTACGCTCCGTAATATCATCAAAGGGTTCAGAGAATCTGGAGAAATCACTGCACGTAAGCAGCTAAGCCCGTGACCTTCCATCCCTCAGGCTGTACTGCATCAACAAGCCACATCAGTGTGTAAAGGATATCACCACATGGGCTCAGGAACACTTCAGAAACCCACTGTCAGTAACTACAGTTGGTCGCTACATCTGTAAGTGCAAGTTAAAACTCTCCTATGAGAGGCGAAAACCGTTTATCAACAACACCCAGAAACGCCGTCGGCTTCGCTGGACCTGAGCTCATCTAAGATGGACTAAAACAAAGTGGAAAAGTGTTCTGTGGTCTGACGAGTCCACATTTCAAATTGTTTTTGGAAACTGTGGACGTCGTGTCCTCCGGACCAAAGAGGAAAAGAACCATCTGGATTGTTATAGGTGCAAAGTGTAAAAGGCAGCATGTGTGATGGTATGGGGGTGTATTAGTGGCCAAGACATGGGTAACTTACACATCTGTGAAGGCACCATTAATGCTGAAAGGTACATACAGCTTTTGGAGCAACATATGTTGCCATCCAAGCAACGTTACCATGGACGCCCCTGCTTATTTCAGCAAGACAATGCCAAGCCACGTGTTACATCAACGTGGCTTCATAGTAAAAGAGTGCGGGTACTAGATTGGCCTGCCTGTAGTCCAGACATTGAAAATGTGTGGCGCATTATGAAGCCTAAAATAGCACAAGGGAGACCCCCGGACTGTTGAACAACTTAAGCTGTACATCAAGCGAGAATGGGAAAGAATTCCACCTGAGAAGCTTCAAAAATGTGTCTCCTCAGTTCCCAAACCTTTACTGAGTGTTGTTAAAAGGAAAGGCCATGTAACACAGTGGTGAACATGCCCTTTCCCAACTACTTTGGCACGTGTTGCAGCCATGAAATTCTAAGATAATTATTATTTGCAAAAAAATAAAAAATAAAGTTTATGAGTTTGAACATCAAATATGTTGTCTTTGTAGCATATTCAACTGAATATGGCTTGAAAAGGATTTGTAAATCATTGTATTCCGTTTATATTTACACAATTTCCCAACTCATATGGAAACGGGGTTAGTATATATTACAACATACATCTCGAGACTTGCGACAGAGGGGAGAGAGTGGGGGGCCACGGTGGCAGGCTGCAGCTCTTCAGGCGCTGCCCATCCGTCCATCACCCCTAAGGGATTCGCGTCAAGCAGGTTCCCCCAAACTCAAGATCTTGTAAACTTGGTTGAGGCCAGTTAAATAGTTCCAATGTTTAGATTTGGAGAGCAGTGCAAAAAGAGCAAAGAAGAAAGTTAAGACAAGACGAAGAAGCAAGCAGGAGAGGTAAGAGAGAGGAAAAGGGAGTGTCCGCCCTCCATGAGTGCCAGTGAGAAATAATAATAAAGGAAGAAAATATTGTTGCAAAAAATAAAGAAATTATTTAGGAAAATTAGTTGAGATTTTAATTAACCCCTTAAATCGAATACTGTCTGGGGGGGGAGGAGGACTCTTAACTTTGGCCTTACTGTGACCTGCACAGGGTGCTTCCTAGCTGGATCATGTGACTTGTGGAATATTACACATTTTCAGGAGGGGAACAGGACTGAGTGAGTTTTAACTACATTGTTTATTTTGTTCAAATAACAATAAACGTCAAATATAGTTTATCTTAGCATATTTCATGTTGGAGTTACATATTCGGAAGCAGGGACCGGCAGCTTTTTTTTTTTTTTTTCCAGTGTTCATGGTCGTTCTAATTCTTATTTTCTATTTCTATGTAATACATATGCAATCAGAATAATTAAAACAAATGACAGTTAATTGAATTGTGCTTTAATACATTCTATTTCCTGGGGGACACAAAGGGTGTAATGGCATGCATGCGTTGCTCTTTTTATTTTTGTATTATCATTTATTTTTTTGCCAGGTAAAATGTATTTATAGTTCATTTGACTGCACTTTAATACATTTTATTTTCTGGCACTGCTTTGGTGTAATGGCCCTGATATGAGTGGTGCTCTCTGCTCTTTTTAAGCGCTGCAGAAATTATTTAAAAAATGAAAAAAAACTACTTAGATGTTTTAATGCAACTACAGTTTTGAAATGAAATGATGCCTGCTTCAAATTGTTCTCACCCGCCAATTGAAGAACGCCATGATTAAACCGCTCCCCCTTCCGGCCCCTTGCGTGATCGTCTATTAGGAAAAGAGCATTCACGCTTCACTCCAATGAAATTGCACAGTAATTTACGACATGTTTGCCAACAAAGATGTGCAAAGATAGTTGATTATTCCCGCCTGCCTTATATATTGATGTTATAGTGTGAATAAAATGTTAATGTTACTATATTGCCTTATTTGGGCTCTTTTGATTCACGACGGATTCCGAAAACGAGACGCACAGTGAGACCTCTTGATTCAATAGCTGCTCTTTGACGTCCACGTCCCCGCGTTGTGGGATTCCCTCGCCGGTCGCGATGTGTTGCGCGCCCCCGCTCTAGAGCAACAAAAAAACCGGGATAGGAAAACTTAAAGAAGAAATGGCGGATGGCACCACGACGCTTAAAGGCTTGCGAGCTCAAATGGGTAAGAAAGAAGTTACTCACCATTGTTGTTATTTCCACCGAGCTGTTGTGTTTATGGCGTCACTTTGCCGTGTTGGGCTCATAACCCGAGCCGCCATTTGAAGGCCGGCCAGCGGCTTCTTCTTCGGACTACTCCCGTTAGTTCCCCCCCTGACTGGCAGGGCAGGGACGGTGGTCCCAATGGACTCTATCCCGCATGTCAGCAGCAACATTAGGTGCTTGTCCCGCATGGCAGCAGCAACATTACACTCACGAGTATCAAATATCCCAGTTGCACTTAAACGCACCGGCTTAGCAGCACTCTTGGCTAACGAAAGCTAGCTAAAGCTAACTAAAGTTGTAAAGTTATCCTCTGGCGCCATTTGACTTTTACTTATTTTGTGTCAACTTTGAGCAAATCCAAAACTTCCTTTTTTAGCGTGTCGCAATTGCTTTTTTGTCAACTATGGAGGGGGATATACTTAATGTGACTACTTTTGCTATGCTATTTGCTAGCTTACAGCCTTAGCCTGTCGTCTGAGTTCATCCAATCAGGGAGAGTTAAGTTAAGTTAAGTTAAGTCAAGAGCTGCCAGTCGCTGTCTTCTGCTCTCAAAAGAAGTCAGTGTTGACACTAGGAATTTTCAAAATGGGGCCACAGGGACCCCATACAAATGGGGTCCCACAATAAAATTTTGGGGTTTTGATTGATTGATTGAAACTTGTATTAGTAGATTGCACAGTACAGTACATATTCCCTACTATTGACCACTAAATGGTAACACCCCAATACGTTTTTCAACTTGTTTAAGTCGGGGTCCACTTAAATTGATTCATGATACAGATATATACTGTCATCATAATACAGTTATCACACAAGATAACTATCAGAGTATATACATTGAATTATTTACATTATTTACAATCCGGGGGCTGGGATGTGGAGGGGGAGGGTTAGGTTTGGTTGTTATCATCACTTCAGTCATCAACAATTGTATCATCAGAGAAATGGACATTGAAACAGTGTAGGACTGACTTGGTAAGATATGTACAGCAGGTAGTGGACATAGAGAGAGAGAGAGAGATCAGAAAGTATAAGAAAAAGTATCTACATTTGATTATTTACATTAGATTATTAACAATTCGGGGAGGGTGTTAGTTTAGGGTTGAAGTTGCCTGGAGGTGTACTTTTATTGCGGTTTTGAAGGAGGATAGAGATGCCCTTTCTTTTACACATTGATGTGGCATAGAAAGAGAATGAGTTAAGACCTTTGTTAGATCGGAATCTGGGTTTAACGTGGTTAGTGGAGCTCCCCCTGGTGTTGTGGTTATGGCGGTCATTTACGTTAAGGAAGTAGTTTGACATGTACTTCGGTATCAGGGAGGTGTAGAGGATTTTATAGACCAGGCTCAGTGCAAGTTGTTTTACTCTGTCCTCCACCCTGAGCCAGCCCACTTTGGAGAAGTGGGTAGGAGTGAGGTGGGATCTGGGGTGGAGGTCTAGAAGTGACCTGACTAGCTTGTTCTGGGATGTTTGGAGTTTAGATTTGAGGGTTTTGGAGGTGCTAGGGTACCAGGAGGTGCATGCGTAATGGAAAAAGGGTTGAATGAGAGTTCCCGCTAGAATCCTCATGGTGCTTTCGTTGACCAGAGAGGAGATTCTATAGAGAAATCTCGTTCGTTGGTTGACCTTTTTGATTACCTTGGTTGCCATTTTATCACAGGAAAGATTAGCCTCTAGAATGGAACCTAGGTAGCTGACCTCATCTTTCCTGGTGATAACAATGTCACCCACTTTTATAGTGAAGTCGTTGACTTTCTTAAGGTTGATGTGGGACCCAAACAGGATGCATTCCGTTTTACCCAAGTGTATGGATAGGGTCACACTCTTTTGTAAGCGTTTTGAAAACAAATGATAAATGTATACAATTATCCTGTTATATCTCACATTCTATATTGTGTTTTTGGGAAAAGGTTGTCATAAACGTTATTTAATTCATTCACAAAATGATACAAAAGAAAACACATTTTTATGAATATGTAAGTTTATTCATCCATCCATCTTCTTCGGTCGGGTCGCGGGGGCAGTAGCCTAAGCAGGGAAGCCCAGACTTCCCTCTCCCCAGCCACTTTCATCCAGCTCTTCCTGAGGGATCCCTAGGCGTTTCCAGGCCACCCGTTCCCCATGGCCTCCTACCGGTCGGACGTGCCCTAAACACCTCCCTCGGGAGGCGTTTGGGTGGCATCCTGACCAGATGCCCGATCCACCTCATCTGGCTCCTCTCCATGTGGAGGAGCAGCGGCTTTACTCTGAGCTCCTCCCGGATGACAGAGCTTCTCACCCTATCTCTAAGGGAGAGCCACCACCCGGCGGAGGAAACTCATTTTGGGCCGCTTGTACCCGTGATCTTGTCCTTTCGGTCATAACCCAAAGCTCATGACCATAGGTGAGGATGGGAACGTAGATCGACCGGTAAATTGAGAGCTTTGCCTTCCGGCTCAGCTCCTTCTTCACCACAACGGATCGATACAGCGTCCGCATTACTGAAGCTTAAAGGCGGCCTTAAGTTTATTCAGTTAAAGTTAAAGTAGCAATGATTGTCACACACACACAATAGGTGTGGCGAAATTATCCTCTGCATTTGACCCATCACCCTTGATCACCTCCTGGGAGGTGAGGGGAGCAGTGAGCAGCAGCAGTGGCCGCGCCCGGTAATAATTTTTGGTGATTTAACCCCCAATTCCAACCCTTGATGCTGAGTGCCAAGCAGGGAGGTAATGGCTCCCATTTTTATAGTCTTTGGTATGACTCGGCCCGGGTTTGAACTCACAACCTACCCATCTCAGGGCGGACACTCTAACCACGAGGCCACTGAGTAGGTGAAATTATTATGAAATTATCAATTGTTATAAACAATAATTAACCTTCTTTCCTTCATGGATCTAAACTTTACCGCTGCAGGTATTTTTTTCCAAGTTTTTATTTAATAAGTTGTAGGTGAATTTATTTCAGTATAAAAGTGTAAAAAGTGTTTTGCTTGGGTCATGAAATGATGATAATGGTGTGCCAGGGCATATACGCATATGACAAATGGAATTGATTATTCTCACCTGTATGCAGATTATCAGTCGTTTAAAAAGCGCCAAATCTGCACTTTCATGGCAAATAACACCAACAAACTTAGAATTTTGCAAGTTAGTTTAAATGTCATTTAATAGAGTGGCACTCTAGCATTTCATCTCTGGCTTTGTGATGGCCATAAGCTAGGGATGATGTTTGATAAGAAATTATCGAGTTTGAGCCTATTATTGAATCCTCTTATCGAACCGATTCCTTATCGATTCTCTTATCGAGTCCAGATAGGTTGTTGTATATGGAAAAAAACACACAATATTTGGTTTAACAAATCACTTCACATTCTCTACTGCTCGCTACTATAGTATTACCATATCTGAGTTATTGTGCAGAAATGTGGGGGAATAACTACAAATGTGCGCTACATTCGTTAACCGTGTTACAAAAAATATCAATTAGACTGATACATAATGTTGGATATAGAGAACATACAAACACTTTATTTATTGAGTCAAAAATATTAAAGTTTGATGATTTGGTAAAATTGCAAACAGCTAAAATGATGTGGAATTAAATGATGGAATGGGTTAAGTAAAGAAGTTAAACATTGTACTGATATGATCCACTTTAAGAGCTTGTTCAAATGAATAGTGCTTACAAAGTACAAAGAAGAAGAATTATGAGAAATACTTTCAACCTTATTGAAAATAAGATATTCTTCATCTTCGTATATTAATAATGACTGAATTAATTAATTATATATTACAAAACTGTTGTATATACAAATTCACAGATATTTTATTATAAAAAGGTCAGTAAATGATGTATATATTTGTCGGATCATGTTTTGTTAAGTTATGTTCTGTTAGTTTTGGACTTCCTTAGTTGTTTTGTGCACTTCGGGGGTTTGTTTTAGTCACCATGGTTACTTATAGGGATGATGTTTGATAAGGAATTATCGAGTTCGAGCCTATTATCGAATCCTCTTATCGAACCGATTCCTTATCGATTCTCTTATCGAGTCCAGATAGGTTGTTGTATATGGAAAAAAACACACAATATTTGGTTTAACAAAAGCTCACTTTTATTATATAATAAAAAAATAAAATCTAATAAATAAATAAATATTGACTGTTACCCACCTAAAAAATAAAATAAAATAAATAAATATTGACTGTTGTTACCCAAAGTATATTAAGTGGGATTTTTCAGAGAAACAAATATATACAGTAACACAAAAACAACCTGTCTCTGTGATCACTATAGGTGTATAAATAATAATATAGTGTTAAATAAAATCAGTCCCTTGGGCACAAAACTGGAAATAATACAGCTCTCCAAAAAGTGCACTTCTGCTGCTATTTGACATAACTGTTTGTTATGATGCTTTGACATTTTTGCACTTTATTTCTTTATTAAAAGAAAATTCTATGAAGAGAAAAGTTGTTTGCAAATGTGGTTACAATGCTAAAAAATGAAAAGTTAAAGCTAAAAAAGAAATACACTTTATTGAGTTAACATTATTTCTTTATAGTGGGAAAAATGTTATGAGCTAGAGAATATAACAACTACACTACCCAGCATGCAACGGGAGTTACGAGCATGCGCGGTAGCCCCGAAAAGTGTTGCATTTTGCCACGCTGTGAAAGTAAACGTCAAGAACTCAGCCAACACGCCTCGTCTGCATTATTTATAATTAGACCGACAACACATCTACAGTGTGATTTTGTTTTGTTTACAAGGAAAGAAAAACAAAAGTTAAAAAAGGGAGATATGTTGTATGTATATGTATGTGCTGCGGTTGTTTTAAGAACGTTGCGGCAGCTGCCGTAAACGAGGTGCGTTGCTAGCCTGGTTGCTATGTTTCCGGTTGGTGGTAAAAGTGTTCGTCATGTGTTTTACCCTGCTAATATCTCTCAGTAAAGTTATTCGATGGATTATAGCTTTTGTTTTGAAATTTATTACACCTTGGAGCGCTTTTTCGCGTCCATTGTTTTCCTGCTTTCGCTATCTGCGCCTAAAGACTGAGCTACGTGACGTCATTTCTTGTGATGTCCCACGGAGCATTTCTGGTCGGGACGGGATTCGAATAAAGAATAAACTCTTTTCCTTTACTATAGTGGTCTCGATAACGGGTACCGGTTCTCAAAAAGGGATTCGAGTCCGAGGACTCGGTTCTTTTCTTATCAAACAACCGGGAAAACCGGTTTCGAGTATCATCCCTAGTTACTTATGATTTTCACCTGCCTTGTACGCGCACCTGTTGCTCATCAGAGACTCTATTTAAGCCTGCCTTTTTTGGTCACTCGTCGTGGCTTCATTGTTTGCATTTGCAACAGTTACGTTGGCATTCTGCTTTTCCAGCTCATGATTCCTGTGCTAAGTTACCTTAGCTTCTAGTATTCCTGTGCTAAGTTACCTTAGCTTCTAGTATTCCTGTGCTAAGTAAGTTTTTGCTTTAGCTTCTCGTGCGAACGGCACGCTTTCCTTTTGTTTCGTTCCTGTCTGTTGTAATGTGTATGATTTTTGAGAAATAAATCATCTCCTACCTGCACGCTTTCGTCCGGAGCCGTCAGTTTTGCGTCCCAGGAGAACGAACCGCAGCACGCTGCACCCCACCGTGACAAATGACTGAGCTACGTGACGTCATTTCTTGTGATGTCTCATGGGGCATTTCTTGTCGGGACGGGATTTGTTCCCAGGGATTCGAATAAAGAACCAACTCTTTTTCTTTACTATAGTGGTCTCGATAACGGTTACCGGTTCTCAAAAAGGGATTCGAGTCCGAGGACTCGGTTCTTTTCTTATCGAACAACCGGGAAAATCGGTTTCCAGCATCATCCCTACCATAAGCTGTGTTCCCCTTTAAGAATGGTGGTATGTGGGGTGAGTGAGGTGTGTAAGTGAGTGGGCAAGGTAGGAGAGGGAGTGCTAGCATGTTCAGGAGTGTTACTAGCATGCTGGATGTCCACTTGGCTTTGTGGAAAACATCAATAAAGAGCTGTAACAAATCGACGGCCTCGTCATTCCGACCAGAGAGCGGAACTGTAGGGAGCCAAATTGGAGGGTGTGTCTTGGTGCCTGGTGAGGCTGGATCTTTGAACATCAGTTGTAAAGGTGTTCTTTTTCTTGGCCCGTTTACATGGCGTGCAAAACATCTTTCCATCTTCATTAGTCAGCCATTTGCTGAAAAGTGGCTCCTGAAGCCACTTTTCATTAAAGCTCGGCTTCTTGGGTTTATTGCTCGCCATGACCAAAACAATAACACTCGGGAGTCCTAACACCGGAAATGCAGTATTTGTGATTCATAAAACTTTCGGCGAATCAAAATTTAGGAAATTGTACCGGAAAGTTCATCACTTTGAAGTCGACCAATAATTAATAATGAATCATTTGACCCGGCAAATATAAACAAAACAAAACACAGACGGAAAGCGTTAATCGGTAAAAAAATGTTGCAAAAATCCGCGTGGACTTCCGGAATTTTGCGTCCTTTCTGATTTCAGTGCGTAAAAAGACACACTGTAAGTTGATTTTTGCTTTAGAAACAACTTTGTTACTGCAGATGTGAATGTACTGTGTGCCATGGTCATGTACATGTTGACATATGGCCAAACCCCCTTCCTTTATCTATGCAGGCTTACCATAACAAAGTCTGACCTGGATTTCATCTGCAGCATCAGTGTGTCGCTAGCAGAGGCCTGATAGGAGCTCGCAAAGTCAGCCATATTGATGTCCTGATAAGGTTCATTGTCGCAATATGCAACCCCAGTGTTCAATCTGCATCTGCAGGGTCGTATTGTTAGACCTGGGCCGATTTCAATTAATCGAGGGATTAATGGAAATGAATCGCCCCGATAATCGCCATGTGTATGCGTTGTTACGGGCTGTAAGAGTGGTTTCTGCAGCCGCAGGCCTTTGTATTACATACACACAAACAGTAAATATAACCCTGGTAAAACTCTCAATGGTTAGTATTAGCGTATTAAAATGATCGAAAAACCGTAATTGATAACCGCACTTTGATTCAAATTATGGACTGACTCGCGTTTGCTTGCTAGCTATCTTAAATGCTAACATGAAAACAAGAAACAAACATCTTTCCCCACTAAGAAATGTCCTACCCCAATCAAAGGTTGCATGAACACATTACTGGCTAACAACTAACATACAGTATCCGCATGGAACATCAAGGCCGTGCTGTCTTTGCACAAAGTGATGGATATAAACTCCACAATGTAGCGTTGAAGCACGATGTGTTCAACCGGACGTGAACTTGCGTGATGTCACATTAACCGGAAATGAAACAAACGGATCACCTAATTTGCATTTATTAAATAAATATTTGAACATTTATGTAGCTCTTATGGAGCCAAGACTATTGTTTTCTATTCCAAGAAAGTATATTGTGTGTCTGTTTATTTTAGTTATCAAAAAAAATACTACTCTGTTGAAAATATTTAGCGTGTTTATGTACTTTTTGAGCACATTTAACAATATTATTAAATTATTTAGCCATTTATTGTTTTGGTTATGTTTATTCAAATGTCCACCACCTCGTTAACCGAGACAGAACCTATTTTATTGCTTTTGGTTGTGATTTTTATTCAACTGCAAAATTTTGCTGATAGTACCGTATTTTTCAGACTATAATGAGCACTTAAAATCCTTTCATATTCCTCAAAAATTGACAGTGAGCCTTATAACCTGATGTGCCTAATGTACTTATTAGTTGTGGTTGTGCTTACCGACCTCGAAGCAATTTTCTTTGGTACCTGGTGCAAAGAGAAGTGTGACCAGTAGTTGGCAGTCACACATAAGAGATACAGTACATGTGGACTGCAGGTTGATGCCTGTTCAATAAATGACGCTAGCAAGTACCCATTAGCAAGCAATACCTAAACCAGGGGTCGGCAACCCGCGGCTCCGGAGCCGCATGCGGCTCTTTGACCACTCTGATGCGGCTCAGCTACATACTTGCCGACCCCCCCGATTTTCCCAGGAGACTTATGGATCTCAGTGTCTCTCATAGATAACTCCCAGGGAAAATATAATCCTACTTACACTCTAATTACTAAATAAAGGGAGTGCCCTAATTGCACTGCAGTAATTGTCCTCTATAGCGTTTACAAACAGCGTGCCATCCCGGCCACATGTTGTATGTTTTGTTTTTTCTTGCACACATAGGAGACAGCAAAGCATACTTAGTCATCAGCCACACAGCTTACACTGACGGTAGCCGTATCAAACAACTTTAACATTGATACGTTACAAATATGCGCCACACTGTGAACCCACACCAAAAAAGAATGAAAAACACATTTCTGGAGAACATCCCATCGTAACACAACATAAACACAACACAACCAATACCCAGAATCCCATGCAGCCCTAACTCTTCCGGTCTACATTATACACCCCCGCTACCACCAAATCCCCCCACACATCAACCCCCCCACCTCTCTCCTTGCGTTGGTTGAGCGGAAGAGTTAGGGCTGCATGGGATTCTGGGTATTGGTACCGTCAGTGTAAGATGTGTGGCTGCTGAGGTAGTACGCCTTGCTGTCACTTACGTGAGCAAGCTGAAACGGCATTCTGCATGTGGTCGAGCAGGTACACTGTTTGGGCAGGCTGTAGAGGGCGCCAAAAGCAGTGTCATCACACCCTGATATTCGGGAATCTCCCGGGAAAAATGAGAGGGTTGGCAAGTATGACGCTATCAAGCGCCATTTATTCACAACTCGCGGGCCGCACTAACATGAAATTTCCACATTAAAGTGCGTGCCGGTGCGTGTGTCGGAGACCTCTGGTTAACATAGCACAAAGCGTTTAAGCTTTGTATGCGGTGTTTTTCATTTTAATTTTTTTTGTGGCTCCCATTATTTTCTTTAATTTGTGAAACTTGCCAAAATGGCTCTTTGAGTGGTAAAGGTTGCCGACCCCTGACCTAAATGTTGGTGTTTCATTGAGAATATACAACATTGAACACAGCGCTCAAAAATCTTGACTTTGGTAAGCTACAAAGTCGCACCTCTTGATGGATTGTTGAAGCATTACAGCTACCGTAGTCAGACGCACTGTGCTTCAACATACGCTTTTATTATGGTGTGTGTATTAGGACCCCAAAATGGCACCTATTAGGAGACGTGTTATCTGGCGTTTTGTTTCGCAGTATTATGCAAAACCAACAATCCTTACTTATTGGTGCCTGTTGATGTGTATTTGGGATCTGCAGAAGTCCTGAAAATGTGCGCGAGTCCGCGTCGTAGTCGATAAGATCCTTCTTTTTCTCTATCCTCTTGTTGTGGGGCTTTCATCCTCCGCTCTTGCCATTTCTAATACAAAGTACCATATAGTTCTGACTAAAATCTGTGGATAGACTCGCTAAGGAAGTACTAAAAACTACCGGTACAACAAAGATGACGGGGAGAAGACGCTGTCGAAGTGGAGGCACGTCAAAAAGACCCACCCACAAAACGGCGCAGCCTGAAGATGATGTGTGAAACATCATCTATGCAACATTGTGACCAAAGAACCACCATTACATGTTATGTAGACCACAAGGACGTTTTAAATGTAAAAACAAATCAAAATACGACCCCTTTAATGCGCCTTATAATCGGGTAATACGGTATATTTTATTTGTAGTTGTATTTAACTTGGATATTTAAAAGTTTATGTTCCAATTACAATGTTAAAAGTTAATTTGCTCTCAAAATAATGTTGGCCGTAATATTGTTTATGGACAATCAATTGTAGGTCAATACATGGTGGAGCAGAGTTTATGGGCCCAGGCCTGTGTATGGTGCAGGGCATGAATGCTCAGTTTGTTTGGGATAAGAGAGAGGGGTTTCATGCACACTGCTGTGGGCGTAGGCGTGTGGCCACATTTAGTGCTGATCTTCTTCCTGTTCCCCCCCGCCACTTTTCCCGTTCCAGCCCGGAATCTCACCCACCCAGGTTTGTGGTTTTTATAAAGAAAAGAAAAAGGATATATGCAGCGTTCATGTTCACGGCCAGTCTGACTGACAGTGATGTGGAATAATGTCAGGAATCCTATGCACACGCGTGGCATCTCCACAAGAATGCAGTGCTAAAGTGAAGCAAGGTTACTGTCAAGCAGGCAGTGCCAAATTATTAAAAGCATGAGAACAATTTCTGAAACGGTCGGACCGGAGCACCGCAGAGGAGCAGCTCGGATTTCACTGTGTTTTGTCTTTGTTCTCCTTCCTCTGCTGTATGTAAAGTGGCTGCTGTAATACCATTACATGCAAACAAGCAGCATTTGCATCGCAAACATAGCCATGTGTAATGGTGAGGTCGGATTTGGAACCTTTTTTTTTAACAAACAGAACCAATACATAACAGAATCAAAGAATGACCTCTTTTTGATTGATTGATTGAGACTTTTATTAGTAGGTTGCACAGTGAAGTACATATTCCGTACAATTGACCACTAAATGGTAACACCCGAATAAGTTTTTCAACTTGTTTAAGTCGGGGTCCACTTAAATTGATTCATGATACAGATATATACTATCATATATACTATCATCATAATACAGTCATCACACAAGATAATCACAATGAATTATTTACATTATTTACAATCAGGGGTGTGGAGGGGGGTGGGGGGGTTAGGATATGGACATCAAGTAGTGGACATAGAGAGAGAGACTTATATGTGATAACTAGCACTTTTTCTTCATTACTTCAATATAAAGACTCAAATATTCCACATTCAAAAATTAAACCCACAGCATGGTCGCTCCAATGTAAATGTAGAGACATAAATGTAATTGTACGCCATAATCCCTGTTTGGTACTGTATTTTTCGGAGCATAAATCGCTCCGGAGTATAAGTCGCACCGGCCGAAAATGCATAATAAAGAAGAAAAAAAACATATATAAGTCGCACTGGAGTATAAGTCGCATTTTTTGGGGAAATGTATTTGATAAAAGCCAACACCAAGAATAGACATTTGAAAGGCAATTTAAAATAAATAAAGAATAGTGAACAACAGGCTGAATAAGTGTACGTTATATGAGGCATAAATAACCAACTGAGAACGTGCCTGGTATGTTAACGTAACATATTATGGTAAGAGTCATTCAAATAACTATAACATATAGAACTTGCTATACGTTTACCAAACAATCTGTCACTCCTAATCGCTAAATCCCATGAAATCTTATACGTCTAGTCTCTTACGTGAATGAGATCAATAATATTATTTGATATTTTACGCTAATGTGTTCATCATTTCACATATAAGTCGCTCCTGAGTATAAGTTGCACCCCCAGCCAAACTATGAAAAAAACTGCGACTTATAGTCCAAAAAATACGGTAGTGGGGATTTATATTGTTAAGATTTTATCTATACGATACCTTTTATCGATATTCTTTGATACTGGTATTTATTAGTACTCTTATCAGTACTATATGCAATTTGTGGAACTATAGATGTAAAAAAATGCATTTTAATTAGCTTGAGGTTGAACACCTCCAACATGATGTACTGCAGGGGTCACCAACGTGGTGCCCGCGGGCACCAGGTAGCCCGTAAGGACCAGATGAGTAGCCCGCTGGCCTGTTCTAAAAATAGCTCAAATTTTTTTAAATTGTATTTATTTACTAGCAAGCTGCTTTCGCTTTGCTCAACATTTTTAATTCTAAGAGAGACAAAACTCAAATAGAATTTGAAAATCCAAGTAAATATTTTAAAGACTTGGTCTTCACTTGTTTAAATAAATTCATTATTTTTTACTTTGCTTCTTATAACTTTCAGAAAGACAATTTTAGAGAAAAAATACAACCTTAAAAATGATTTTAGGATTTTTAAACACATATACCTTTTTACCTTTTAAATTCCTTCCTCTTCTTTCCTGACAATTTAAACCAATGTTCAAGTAAATTTATTTGTTATTGTAAAGAATAATAAATACATTTTAATTTAATTCTTCATTTTAGCTTCTGTTTTTTCGACGAAGAATATTTGTGAAATATTTCTTCAAACTTATTATGATTAAAATTCAAAAAAAATTATTCTGGCAAATCTAGAAAATCTGTAGAATGAAATTTAAATCTTATTTCAAAGTCTTTTGAATTTCTTTGAAAAATGTTTGTTCTGGAAAATCTAGAAGAAATAATGATTTGTCTTTGTTAGAAATATAGCTTGGTCCAATTTGTTATATATTCTAACAAAGTGCAGATTGGATTTTAACCTATTTAAAACATGTCATCAAAATTCTAAAATTAATCTTAATCAGGAAAAATTACTAATGATGTTCCATAAATTATTTTTTTTAATTTTTTCAAAAAGATTCGAATTAGCTAGTTTTTCTCTTCTTTTTTTCGGTTGAATTTTGAATTTTAAAGAGTCGAAATTGAAGATAGACTTTGTTTCAAAATGTAATTGCCATTTATTTTGTGTTTTCTCCTCTTTTAAACCCTTAAATTAAGTGTAAATATAATTAATTATTAATAATAACATAGAGTTAAAGGTAAATTGAGCAAATTGGCTATTTCTGGCAATTTATTTAAGTGTGTATCAAACTGGTAGCCCTTCGCATTAATCAGTACCCAAGAAGTAGCTCTTGGTTTCAAAAAGGTTGGTGACCCCTGATGTACTGTAACATGTCAGAGCAGGGAAATCTTTTATCAACAGCAGTTTTTTTAAGTCTTAAACAAGTCAACTATGTGTGCAGTGCAAGGTGAAACACAGTTATGTCATCTCCTTGTAAAGAACACACACATCCATCACTGTGTTTCTATTCATTACAATTATACGCAGCTGGAAATATTGTTTATAAATGGCATTTATGTGCAGAGAACATACCTTTTACATGATATCTCATAATAAATAAGTCAACACAATCAATTAGCATGTGAGGTGGGTTTGTAACAATAGGAATTATTTGTGTTTATGTTGCACACGGACATATTTGAGTGACGGACCGGAAGCTACTGATGTATGTGTGTATAATATAAATAAAAAGCCTCAGTGAGCAAGTGTAATGCTCGATGGTCCAGTTTGTAATCTAGAGACAGAACTAACTGAAACACATTTACCGGTACGCAAAATGCTTTTATAGACACGCAAACATGGCGCTACGGAGTGACGTCAGATGGCAACCTGAGACCTGTCAGTCACAACTGATGCTATCTTGCTTCAAAGCAACTTTATGGATTATTATATTACCTCAATTTTACACTTCTTCGTGTGGATTAATGGATCGCTAGGAGGACGTTGTTAAAGGGCGGTTGTGACTCGTCGTGAGTAAAGTGCGTTCACCTCAAACTGACACAGCGTGCGTGACTTTGAGGAGGAAATATTGTTGTTACAGACTTTTGTGTGGTGTTGCTTCCTTATTTGTCATTATTCAAAGCTGATCTGAATGTGCAGCAGTGGCAGCTAAACTGATTGTGACAGCGTGTCATAAATACGTCGGTCAGCTGGATTAAAAAAATACAGATAGCAGTATCGTTCGTCCAGAATCTTCATGGACCGACCTCATTAGGAACCGGTACCAAGAAATACCGGTACTCGGTGTACACCCCTGTTTGGTATGCACTTCAGTTTTAAGGCCATTGTTTGTTCCTTTTTGGTACAGTAATGGAGAAAAATGCTAACTGCGTAGATTTTGCACATACAGCTTTAATGGCTTGCAGGTAATTCTCAAATTTAAAAAGTACAAATATCAGCTTTGTTTACGAAAATATATGCACTAGATGTTCCTCGGTAAAAAGTGCAGCAGTCTGTCATTTTATTCTTAGTAAATACAAATATTGTTTGAAGTGCAGCATTCATAGTCCCAGCTTGTAGCTCTGTTACTGATCTAGATGGTACGAAGATGCTACTTACTCTTTGTCGGTTTACGCGTTCCCCTGGGAAGCACAAACAGGAGACTTAGGAAAGCAGTAGGGTTTTCAAGCTCTGGCTTCTCCTTGGCACTACAGCTAGCCAGAGGCTGTGCACTATCCCGGGATAGGGATATGCCGATCAGTAGTTTTCAAGCTGAACAGCCGGTGAGCGAGTAGAAGCTCCATCCATCCCTGCGCACAAGCGTGAGGCTTTAAACCTAAAGTTAATGAAGAAAATTAAGGAAAACTGCCTTGACATAGTCACGCCTAACTAATTACTTTACAAGAATAAACAACACATCACGTTACTACTTACAAGCAAAATAATCTGAGTACTCTAAACACTCGTTATCTAGCCACTTAGAGGCCTACTGAAAGCCACTACTAGCGACCACGCAGTCTGATAGTTTGTATATCAATGATGAAATCTTAACATTGCAACACATGCCAATACGGCCGGGTTAACTTATAAAGTGACATTTTAAATTTCCCGGGGAACTTCCGGTTCAAAACGCCTTTGGAGGATGACGTATGCGCGTGACGTCGCGAGGTCCACGGAAGTGTTTGGACACAATACACAGAGCTCTGTTTTCTTCGACAAAATTCCACAGTATTCTGGACATCTGTGTTGGTGAATCTTTTGCAATTTGTTTAATGAACAATGGAGGCTGCAAAGAAGAACGTTGTAGGTGGGATCGGTGTATTGGCGGCTGGCTGTAGCAACACAACAAGGACTACTTACCCTGATAGCAGACGCCTAGCCGATGCTAGCCGCCAAACCCACGGATGAAGTCCTTCGTCGCGCCGTCGATCGCTGGAACGCAGGTGAGCACGGGTGTTGAGGAGCAGATGAGGGCTGGCTGGCGTAGGTGGAGCGCTAATGTTTTTATCATAGCTCTGTGAGGTCCGGTTGCTAAGTTGCTAAGTTAGCCTTAGCGTCGTTAGCAACAGCATTGTTAAGCTTTACCAGGCTGAGAATTATTAACCGTGTAGTTACATGTACATGGTTTAATAGTATTGTTGATCTTCTGTCTATCCTTCCAGTCAGGGATTTATGTATTTTGTTTCTATCTGCATTTGAGAACGATGCTATCACGTTAGCTCAGTAGCTAAGTGTGTCACCGATGTATTGTCGTGGAGATAAAAGTCACTGTGAATGTCCATTTCGCGTGCTCGACTCTCATTTTCAAGAGGATATAGTATCCGAGGTGGTTTAAAATACAAATCCGTGATCCACAATAGAAAAAGGAGAGAGTGTGGAATCCAATGAGCCAGCTTGTACCTAAGTTACGGTCAGAGCGAAAAAAGATACGTCCTGCACTGCCTCTAGTTCTTCACTCTAAAGTTCCTCATCCACGAATCTTTCATCCTCGCTCAAATTAATGGGGTAATCGTCGCTTTGTCGCTCCGAATCTCTGTCGCTCCATTGTAAACAAAGGAAAATTGTGAGGAATATTACCTCCTGTGACGTCACGCTACTTCCGGTACAGGCAAGGCTTTTTTATCAGCGAGCAAAAGTTGCGAACTTTATTGTCGATTTTCTCTACTAAATCCTTTCAGCAAAAATATGGCAATATCGCGAAATGATCAAGTATGACACATAGAATGGATCTGCTATTCCCGTTTAAATAAAAACAATTAATTTCAGTAGGCCTTTAGGCAACCTTAAAGGGGAACTGCACTTTTTTATCTACTTTTGCCTATCATTCACAATCATTATGAGACTAGAAGACACAAGTTTTTAGTTTTTTTTGTATTCTAAAATATAAACATTGCCTCGTTCTAGGTAGCTAGCAATGCAGCTAATGGCAGCAATCAATTCTACCTGTAAATGACTTTAAAAATGCATTCAAAAACTGTCAACAAGGCTTCATTTACATTCTGTAACCTGTATAATAATCAAGGTGTAGCGACATTGTTATTGTAAGAGTGAACACTTTCTAGCATAGTAACACATCGGCATGCTTCAGTATTAGCCGTAAAAGCTAACTACGGAAAGAGATAAGCTGGCTTCTACGTCAGCACAAATTGCGTTTTAAGTTTGTAATGCACAACACAATGTGATAGGACACCAATTTTACTGAGTGAAAAACATGAACAATCATATTACAGTGTCTGTAAAGTATTATTTCATGTTTTGTATGTACACAGCTAGTCAGACAGTGTATGTAGTGTAGTTGTAATAACACACATGAAATGCTGCGTGTTTCACTTATCTAATCTGTAACTTTGCCAGGACTCTGTAAAAAAATAAATATATAAATTAGGAGTAAATTTTGTTGTATTCCTAATAGAAAAACTGAAAGACAAATTGTGCTCAAAGATAGACAATATGATGAAGGCCATCACAGGTGGGTGGGTAACACCCTTATTGTAATGGTGGAGGAAATTTCTTTAATCCAAGTCAGTTCTCTGCTAATGTAAATATTAACTGTTGGATTCTCCACGTTGTTTCTTTGTGTCTTGTCATTGTCCTGCTGTTGATTGTCATCACATGCTGCAAAACATGGACCCAACATAAGCTTTACAACAGAAAAGCAGCTGAAGAATGAGGTCCATCTGGAAGACTCCCCACGGCTGTGTCACCGTGCCAGGACTGCAAATAGCCATGGCTTACCTTTTGCATGACAAGGTCTAGAGTAATCCCGTAGAAGATCTGCCCCGTTAAAAGTGGGCGTGCACGTGGGCGTGCGAGGAAGGCATCAAGAGTGCTACTTGAGGACCTTCACTATAAGCCAGCCATGATTTGTCTTCTTTCTGGCCATCCTGTCTTTATCCAGACTAATTGACAAATTGGGACTTGACTTTAGACCGTTGTAGTTATTGGGCGGGATTACTGATTGTGTTATTCCTCATACCATTTAGTCGTACCAGACATCTATTATGAAAACTTTTGTGTACAATAACTTCAAACATGTTTTAGATTTTTTCTCACCCACAAAATGTAATCAGATATATTAAGTTAAAGTACCAATGATTGTCACACACACACACTAGGTGTGGCGAATTTATTCTCTGCATTTGACCCATCACCCTATGTATATGTAAGAATGTGTATAAGTGTATGTGTGTGTGTATGTATGTATGTATGTATGTATATAGGTGTATGTATATATATGTGTATGTGTTTGTGTGTGTATATATATATATATATATATATATATATATATATATATATATATATATATATATATATATATATATATATATATACTACCGTTCAAAAGTTTGGGGTCACATTGAAATGTCCTTATTTTTGAAGGAAAAGCACTGTACTTTTCAATGAAGATAACTTTAAACTAGTCTTAACTTTAAAGAAATACACTCTATACATTGCTAATGTGGTAAATGACTATTCTAGCTGCAAATGTCTGGTTTTTGGTGCAATATCTACATAGGTGTATAGAGGCCCATTTCCAGAAACTATCACTCCAGTGTTCTAATGGTACAATGTGTTTGCTCATTGGCTCAGAAGGCTAATTGATGATTAGAAAACCCTTGTGCAATCATGTTCACACATCATAAAACAGTTTAGCTCGTTACAGAAGCTACATAACTGACCTTCCTTTGAGCAGATTGAGTTTCTGGAGCATCACATTTGTGGGGTCAATTAAACACTCAAAATGGCCAGAAAAATCTGAAACTCGACAGTCTATTCTTGTTCTTAGAAATGAAGGCTATTCCACAAAATTGTTTGGGTGACCCCAAACTTTTGAACGGTAGTATATATATATATATATATATATATATATATATATATATATATATATATATATATATATATATATATATATATATATATGCATTATGTTTATATACAGTATGTAGGTGTATACTGTATATATATGTATGTGTATATGTATCTATTAGGGAAGTAACGGTATCAAAATCTCCTGGTACAATACTATCACAATATTACAGCCACGGTACAATATTATTGCGGTATATATATCACAAAAAAAAGCTTGGTAAAAATACCATTGTCTGTATAATGAAGTAGCAGGAATTCATCCATCCATTTTCTACCGCTTGTCCCTTTCAGGAATAACACACTTACTGTAATTGAACACACGCATGATGCTAAATGTTCTAATCAAATGATTGTGCAGGAACATCAAGCAAATATTAAAAAGATTAACTTACAGTTCCATCCATCCATTTTCTACCGCTTGTCCCTTTTGGGGTTAGGGTAAACATCCCACCTCTATTAAAAAGTTAAAGTACCCATGATTGTCACACACACACCAGGTGTTGACAACTGCAGCACTATCAGTCATAGTAAAGAAGACTTGTCGTTTTTATACTGCGAGTGGGGGAGGGAGCATCTTACTGTGGCGTTTATTTCTTTTAATGCAGAAGGTAAAATGATTGGCTGCTGAAGTTGTAAACATGTCCCTATTGCTCACTGCGATATTTCACAGCCATGTTTCAATGGCAGCCAATGACACGTTTTGCTGGCCAAAAGACAGCATATGTCTGCTAATAAAGTGTAAAACGCTATTGGCAGTACACGTTTTTGAAGCATGTGTGCAAGAGAAGCTGCTCATTAAGTGAAGTCGCATCTGATTAGGGTCAGAATCGGAGCAGACATTTTTACATGGGCTGGCCTGCTTCCTCTTCCTTGACTTAACGACATGGAGGTCTGCACTGCTGCCATAAGTAGCCTGCAGCACCAGACTAATGATCCCGCTAACCCCTTACAAGGCTCCTTGAAACATGTTAATGCCTTGACCAATCTTGATTGTGAGCCCCCTGACAGGTTCTTCATCTCCATGAGCCCACCTGGCTCTCTCGTGTTTGCTGGGGGAAAACTGGCCCTCTTCTCCAGTCTCATCAGAGCACTTCAATTGACACACCCATGTCCTATCTGCTGACTTATCTCCACAAAGTATGCAACAAACAGGTGTAACAGTTAATGTATGAATTACATCCCGGTTATAAGTTGTGAATTTGTACATTTCCAATTCAGTGCGATGTCGTCTTCAAGCAGCCGTGAGTCACCTCGCTTCAGAGTCCACATCCTCTTTCAGCTTATCTCTTAGCAACAGTTGCCCCGTTACACAGTGCTTGGCATCTATTTACTGATCTTGTCTTTGTTTTTCTGGACAATGCCTTGATTGCCTGTATAATATGGAAGTGCTGATGTTTGTTTATTTATTTTTTTGTGGAAATCAATGTGTAACGGAGGGTTTTTTGTCTTAGAAATGTAAATAAGCTCCCTTAGCGCACAGGGGCTGCTTTTTCTTGTCTGCACACCAGAGGGAAGGATAATACGTGTGCTGAGAGGTGTTGAATCATAAAAATATTAGGTTTGTCCCGATACCAAAATGTATTTTCATACTTTTCAAAATAATAAGGGACCACAAAAAAAATTCAGTTTTACAAAAACCCTCAGATTACATTAAATACACCGGTACGTTTCTTATTGCACTCAAAGAACAATTTTAGAATATTAAAATACAAATTAAAAGGCGTTAAACACATTAGGCTTTTCTTGTTGCACTCAAAGAGCAATCTACAATTGAATAGATTACATACAGTCTAGGATTAGGTTAGAATAGAATTTAAACCTTTGCTGACACTCTTGGTCTGTGCTTTAAGACCAATACAATCATTAGTAAATACTAAAAACAATACTATGACTGAAACTACACAGATAAGACATGAAGCAGGTAAAACACATTGTTGAGAGTAAAACACAAATTGTAACAA
Organism: Entelurus aequoreus; assembly: GCF_033978785.1. Taxonomy (NCBI): domain Eukaryota; kingdom Metazoa; phylum Chordata; class Actinopteri; order Syngnathiformes; family Syngnathidae; genus Entelurus; species Entelurus aequoreus. Next base: position 741,267 of record NC_084734.1, read on the forward strand.
TTTGTTACAAAATTCAGTCATTTCACTTGCATTGATTTGCGCTACGTGGGCACTTTTTTGACTCCGCTAATAATTGGCAGCAAACCAAGCAGCAGTGAGCGCGTCTACGTAGGTGCGTGTGCACAACAGAGGAGCGACTTTGCATTTGAACTCCTTGTGCAGGTCTGAATGATTATTTCAATGTTGACCTAAGTTTGAAGCAAAGGCATCGCGGCGCTTCCTTGTTTAATGCGTCACTTTGATCAATAGTTTTGAGTCCCATATACCTCCGTATTGCGCTTAACGCACCCCCTTTATTACCCAGCAGAATTGCCTTTATTTGCCCTTTTCTTCTCCACACTATTTCTGCCTGTGTACTCTGTGATTGTGTGTGCGCTGACACTCTCAAGATGCTCCGCCGCTCTGTACGTCACGCAGTATCAGGATGAAAAATAGTACCGGTATTTTTAAAAACAATACGGTAGCGTTTTTAATTTATTAGTACCGCGGTACTTTACTTGTACGGTATGCCGTACAACCCTACTCTATTGTCAACATTGTCGGAGAACTGTATTTTGGTTTTGCCTGGTAGTATAGTTGTCAAGGTTCCAATGCCCACGACCACACAGGGGAAGCGGGCTTTGCTCCGTCTCAAAATAACAAGTTCTGGCAACTATTTGTAAGTTAGCTACATCATTTTGTTTGTCTTCAGTGAGAAAGATTAACTTTGCATGATATTGCTGTTAAAATGTGTGAGTGTAACGTTAGCACTGTAGCTTACATAGCTATGCTAGTGTTGCTAGTGTCCTCCCGTCTCACTCCTTAAGGTTATGTTCAAGTTAAAGTAGCAATGATTGTCACACACACACTAGACGTGGTGAAATTTGTCCTCTGCATTTGACCCATCCCCTTGTTCACCCCCTGGGAGGTGAAGGGAGCAGTGAGCAGCAGCGGTAGCCGCGCCCGGGAATCATTTTTGGTGATTTAACCCCCAATTCCAACCCTTGCAGGGAGGTAATGGCTCCCATTTTTATAGTCTTTTGTAGGACTCGGCCGGGGTTTGAACTCACAACCTACCCATCTCAGGGCGGACACTAACCACAAGGCCACTGAGCAGGTGTTATTAGGGATATAACACTGAAAAATAACTCCGACGGTTAGTATAACCGTTTTAAATTAAAATGATCAAAATATCGTGATTGATAACTTCTCTATAAATGACTGGCGCCAGCTCGCTAGCTTGAATGCTAACAAGAAAACAAGATATATTAACGCATTTCCCGATTTAAAAAAAAAAATGACATACCCCAATCTAAATTTATATAAACACATTGCTGTCTAATTAACTAAGATACTTAATTGTGCAGATTGAACCTACTCTTGAGAGTGATCGTTCAATACTCAGAGGAATACAAGTCAGTTGTGTATTTACGGTGATTTCAAGGACCGCTAAACCGAGTAGGACGCCACAACGTCCGCCAGAAATAATAAATAGTAACACTAGATTTTATTTGTTACGCACTTTTCATTAAATTCATAGAATTTAACATAGAAAACAATATTTTAAACGATAAAAGCTTCGCCATCAAAACCGAACACTATCAGTGAAGCATATTAAAACGAGACATGCAAAAGGGGGTTTTCTAACAGTGTGTCTATTTATTTGAGTTATTTGAGTAAAATAACTTGGTCAAATGATTTTAGTGTGTGTATAAGTACTTTTTGACCACATTCGTCAATACAGCGATCATAATAACCGCGGTATGAAATTGTTATATTTGACATATGGCGTCTATAAAGTTGGGCAAGCGCAGAGTTACAGTGTACTGTATTCGTAAAAAGTAGATACAATGCACAAAAGCACTTTTTGGAGCACTCCGCTCATAGCATTAAAGCTATTGACACACAAAATGCAGTTTTCCCACTAGGGCTGACTAAAAGCACTGTTAAACTGTAAAAAAAAGAATCTAGCGTCAAGGCAAAATTTTACATGACACAAAACCAACAATATCTGAGGCTTATTTCAGATTGTTAAAAAAATGAAGCCGTGTGCAGGAACTACATTTCTATTTTGGAATTGGACATTCTCAAGCATTTTTCAAAGAAGCATTTTAGGAGGACTTTTAGAATTTATTGTACTGCCCAGCTTGTCTATTTTCTTTGACGCAATGGAAAGCTAGCAGCATCTCCTTACAAAACACTGCATTGTTACTGCTGCAGGAGAACCTGAATGAATGAATACATGAGGTTGTTTGCAGTTAGGAGAGGCAGCAATGCCAACATCACATGACTGAAGATCTCATTTGCCTACTTGTCAGCATTTCAGTAGTGCTGACTGAGAGAAGTGTCGTGAGGACCAGGTCTTGTAGGAAGGCCCACAGAGCTCAATCATGTGCTGGGTTTCCTTCCTTCTACGTTTGCAAACCACCGCCACTTCTGATTTCCCCCCGAAAAGGAACGTTTTTTTTAAAAAATGATTCGAAACCAGTTCTGTTAGCTTCAGGAAGTGTGAAGATTGAATGCTCTAATCTAAAATGCTACAGATCACAATATTAGTTGTTTTTTAGATTAGCCCTGGGGACAAGTTGTCGTTCATTACATAGAAATATGTCCCTCGGTTGCATTTTCCTCTCAATGTCATCATGCACTAGGCTTTACTGCAGCTCTCTTTCTTCCAACTTGGCAAATGCCGTCTGCTGGGTGCATCATGGGCTGGGTCTAATGGCTGAATAGCTGGATTGTTCTCCTTCAAAGCTAGCGTATCTCTCTTCAGAACCAACATTCGTCAGAAAAAAACAGCTGATTTGAACTCAAGCGCATGGTCAGTCATTTTACATAATCTAAATGTCTCTAAAATGTTTTTTTTCCACCCTTTGCATCCAATCCAGCTGCAGCTGCGCAGGCCCAAGGCGAGGAGCGGCGCAGCCAGGCTGCGAGTCCAGCACCCCCAGCTAAACCTCAGGGCTGTCGGCCAGGTAAATGCTGTCACGCCTCGTCACCAAAGACCCACTTAATCTGAAGCAATTGATTCCATGCAATCCAATTGTAGACCCCTCTCTGCATGGCTTAATGCAGAGAGGCCCTGAGTCATCACCTTATTACTTGACAAGCTCATTAATGACCCCCACACACACACCTCTCACTTCCCTCACAGCAAAAGTGTGATAATAGTGTGTCATTGTAAGCTGCAACCTGCATGTGGACCCTGTTTGCAGTCATCGACGGTGCTGCGCTTCGAGTAGACGACCGACTGCGAGTAGCAAAGGAGAGACGGGAGGAGGCAGAGAGGCAACAAGGTAAGTTCTTAGTATTCTCGGTTGTTTTCAAGGGTCATCTTCAAGAAAATTTACTATATGGACAAATAGGGCTGGGCGATATGGACCAAAACTCATATTCTGATATACGATACAATATACGATGTATATACCGTATTTTTCGGACTATAAGTCGCTCCGGAGTATAAGTCGCAACGGCTGAAAATGCATAATAAAGAAGGAAAAAAAACATATATAAGTCGCACTGGAGTATAAGTCGCATTTTTTGGGGAAATGTATTAGATAAAAGCCAACACCAAGAATAGACATTTGAAAGGCAATTTAAAATAAATAAAGAATAGTGAACAACAGGCTGAATAAGTGTACGTTATACGAGGCATAAATAACCAACTGGTATGTTAACGTAACATATTATGGTAAGAGTCATTCAAATAACTATAACATATAGAACATGCTATACGTTTACCAAACAATCTGTCACTCCTTATCGCTAAATCCCATGAAATCTTGTACGTCTAGTCTCTTAGGTGAATGAGCTAAATAATATTATTTGATATTTTACGCTAATGTGTTAATCATTTCACACATAAGTCGCTCCTGAGTATAAGTCGCACCCCCGGCCAAACTATGAAAAAAACTGACTTATAGTCCGAAAAATACGGTAGCAATATTTTTTTTACCGGAAAGTGCATCTAGACAAAGTGAAACCCAAATATGCGTGTTTTATTGAAACAAATACTTAACATGAGTACATTTCTGGAAATGTTACAGTTTAATACATATATTGAGGCACATAACATTAAAAAGCCTTGGAAATAATAAGAATAGTAAAGTATAATCTGCAATCTTCTTTAAAACAAACCTTTAGCTATGCTCAAATCCTCATTTAAAGGCCTACTGAAATGATTTTTTTTTATTTAAACGGGGATAGCAGATCCATTCTATGTGTCATACTTGATCATTTCGCGGTATTGCCATATTTTTGCTGAAAGGATTTAGTATAGAACGACGACGATAAAGTTCACAACTTTTGGTCGCTGATAAAAAAAAGCCTTGCCTATACCGGAAGTAGCGAGACGTCACAGGAGCTAGTATTCCTCACAATTCCCCGTTGTTTACAGTGGAGCGAGAGAGATTCGGACCGAGAAAGCGACGATTACCCCATTAATTTGAGTGAGGATGAAAGATTCGTGGATGAGGAACGTTAGAGTGAAGGACTAGAGAGGCAGTGCAGGGTGTATCTTTTTTCGCTCTGACCGTAACTTAGGTACAAGGGCTCATTGGATTCCACACACTCTCCTTTTTCTATTGTGGATCACGGATTTGTATTTCAAACCACCTCGGATACTATATCCTCTTGAAAATGAGAGTCGAGAACGCGAAATGGACATTCACAGTGACTTTTATCTCCACGACAATACATCGTTGACGCACTTTAGCTACGGAGCTAACGTGATAGCATCGGGCTCAAATGCAGATAGAAACAAAATTTTAAAAAAACCCTGACTTGAAGGATAGACAGAATACTATTAAACCATGAACATGTAAATACACGGTTAATAATTTCCAGCTTGGCGAAGCTTAACAATTGAAGCTAACTACGGAACGGCGGTGGGCGTTGTAGCTTTCGACGACACCCCGACCGCCATCAGAGTCGGCAAGAAACATATATTTCCCCAAAGTTACGTACGTGACATGCACATAGCGACACGCACGTACGGGCAAGCGTTCAAATGTTTGGAAACCAAAGCTGTACACACGGTAGTGCGTCTTGTATCCAGCTCAAACACAACACAACCTCCTGATTGTGTTGCTGTAGTCCGCTGCTAATACATCGATCGCACCTACAACTTTCTTCTTTGCAGTCTTCATTGTTCATTAAACAAATTGCAAAATATTCACCAACACAGATGTCCCGAATACTGTGGAATTGTTCGATGAAAACAGAGCAGTTTGTATGGCGACACATTGGGTACGAATACTTCCGTTGCCGTCGTGACGTCACGCGCATACGTCATCATACATAGACGTTTCCAACCGGAAGTTTAGCGGGAAATTTAAAATGTCACTTTCTAAGTTAACCCGGCCGTATTGGCATGTGTTGCAATGTTAAGATTTCATCATTGATATATAAACTATCAGACTGCGTGGTCGCTAGTAGTGGCTTTTAGTAGGCCTTTAATAACAACACAAAATAACTGAATATAAAATAAAGTATTTGGTTTAAGAGGACATTTTAAACATCAGCAGCAACTTGAAAATGATTTACCTTGAACAATGGTGTTTTTTTAACAACATTTTTAGAAGACCTTTGTTCAGTCACCTCTCACTAAAAGACAAGAATTCCCTAAATCAAATTGTTCAAGTGTCAGGTAAACGAATTGCTGAGTCTCAGTTGTCTCCAGCCACCCTCTACAACCAGCAGGTAGTGAGGATATCTTCCTCCATTGGAACTGATGTATCTCACTACCTGCACAGTTGTCTCCAGCCACCCTCTACAACCAGCAGGTAGTAAGAATATCTTCCTCCATTGGAACTGATGTATCTCACTACCTGCACAGTTGTCTCCAGCCACCCTCTACAACCAGCAGGTAGTAAGAATATCTTCCTCCATGTATCTCACTACCTGCACAGTTGTCTCCAGCCACCCACTACAACCAGCAGGTAGTAAGAATATCTTCCTCCATTGGAACTGATGCATCTCACTACCTGCACAGTTGTCTCCAGCCACCCTCTACAACCAGCAGGTAGTAAGAATATCTTCCTCCATGTATCTCACTACCTGCACAGTTGTCTCCAGCCACCCTCTACAACCAGCAGGTAGTGAGAATATCTTCCTCCATGTATCTCACTACCTGCACAGTTGTCTCCAGCTTCTCCAATCTGGACAGAGGTTTTTAGTCCCAAGAGGCAAAACAAAAGGGTACAGATGTAGTTTCACATAACTAAATAAGCTGTAGTACCTAGTTTTACCTGTATTTATTTTAGTGCAAATTATTATTCGTTTATTATGGTGTTTTATTCTGGCTTTTCCCAAATCTTATCTGATTGGGATCTTATATGTTTTATCCTTTTTATGGGGAACTTTGAGTACATGGACTATTTTGTGATCTTGGCAATGTTTGTGATGCTTATGTGCTAGGTCTTTGTATTGCATATCTAAGATGTGACTTTCTCTCTGTGTTTCAATGGATGTCCTGATCTTGCTGGCTGCAAAACAAGTTTACCTTTGGGTACTAATAAAGTAACCTAACCTTAAAAATGTTAAGTAGAGTGGAAAAACAAGTTATCATACATTATATGGATGGATGGATGGATTGATTGATACACCATAAGACTTCCAAAGTTTGCGAGTAAATACATATGATCAAAATAGTATCAATCTCACAGAGATTTTCGAGCCATTTTGAGAGATAATCAGGAAGCCGATCACATGACGTCGCGCTAGGAACCAAAGATCCCTTTCCCATCGACAACGATGCTAATCAAGCAGCCTTTGTGAGAGAGAGCCAACAACGATTACTTTATGGAAAAAATATGATCCAGGACCTTATATTTTTGAGCCCAAAAACAAAGAGGATGAGCAATAAGTTTTAGAAGCCGAGTGATGGATGCAGTTTCATTGTGACACTATATCATTAGAAGCATTGCTCGGTGCTAAACATACAAACTAACCATTTTAAACCACACTAAAACAAACAGTGTAATATTTCCACTCTCGCTGGGATGCCGACCGACAAGATGCTCATATAATTCCGTTTTGCTGATGAATCAATCACAATCCTCACAAAGGATTAAAAAAATGTGACTGCAACAAGCGTATTTTCTATATTCTTTTTTGCCACCTCGGGGATGTGAAAGTGGACCATACTGTGGGTCCATGGCCATATTTGTCTAGTAGCAGGTGAGAGATGCGTGAATTATAATCTAGAATTTACTTTTAGCAAGTTTGAGACCAAGCAGAAGCAGCCTCAGTGTGTCAACAATAGCGGCGTAAGCTAGCATTAGCTCACTGCTATCAATGCACCGCTAAAATAGTCAGTCTGTGTTAGTGCTGATAATAACAATATCACCTCTGTGTGTTGCCAAAGTAACCACAGCCTGTAGACATGGACATACTGTACGTCAGCCATGAAGTTGGCATGAGGCAGCACACATTTCTACATCGTCAGTCTTGATACGCCTCATCTTTCCCATGAAAAAGGTTGTACGCCAGGTTTTAGTGCGTACGCAAGCTTGTTACATGAGTGACCAGGTGCGTTATGTGTTTGAGTGCGAGCCCCACAAATCTATTAGTGGCATATCAAAATGTATCTGTGGTCGCCACGAAACCTTTAATGTATGGGAAATACTGCACAGAACTCTGGTCCACGCTCTAGAGTCCACGAACTGCCAGCTTAGTCAATTCTTTCATGCATCTGCTTGAACTTAAATTTAAGGCCATGGAGTTCCTGACACAGATTTGATGACGATGTTTGTACCAAAGGAGGTTTGAATCACGTTGGATATTTTGATACACTTCTTGTTCTTTAACTTTATGTGGTGTGACGCCTCACAGAATATCTAGGATGCAAGAAATTAAACAAATCCTGCATGTAGAGGCAGACTCCATGGTGAGCCTTGGGGCTATTCAAACCCGGCCCAGGAATGATACCAGACCGACGTGCGAGTTCACTTAAAAACTTGGAAGAGACCAACATCTTTGCAGCAGATTCCTAAAAACAATAGAGGGCTGTCTTATAGATCTTTGACTATCTTTTTTTTTGCAGTAGATCCTTGACAACAACAGAGAGCTCCAGTTGTAAATAAATGATTTTTCTTCTGAATTTAATAACAATGACAAAGTAAATAGAGTTGTGACTACTGTCGTGTTTGTAAGTTGATCTTACATCCTTGATGTCGTTCACAACAACACAACAGATGAAATGTGTTGTGGGTGTACGGAATGTTCTTGCTAGCTTTAGCCTCGTAGTTTAGTCGCTGTTTCAAGTGACTGCATTGACATTAAGGATGCGGCGGTTGCATGTTTAGGGGATGAATGAGTGGTATCGAAGACAATATTTTTCCAAACATATGTTCCTTTTCCTCACAATTACAACATTTCACTCACATTTAAGTCAATTTCTCGAATATTCTGCGTTAAACAGTGGATTTCGTAATATTGGCCAATGCTGTGACTTTTTCCGCTGTTATGTCAACGCTGAAATCATATGCTTTACTTTTTTGTTGAGTTTATTGATTAGGCATACTAGCATTGTGTCAAATGATAAGCAGCAACCATGGTAAGGATTATGCTAAAGAAGAAGAATCCTGAGCTAAACTAAGGCCCACAAGGTCCTTAGCTTTTTGAAAATGTGGCCCCCAAAATAGTGCTGGCTCTAAAGCCTTTACTACTAACTACTAACTAACCTACTCAGTGGCCTAGTGGTTAGAGTGTCCCCCCTGAGATCGGCCTAGTCATACCGAAGACTATAAAAATGGGAGCTATTACCTCCCTGCTTGGCACTCAGCATCAAGGGTTGGAATTGGGGGTTAAATCACCAAAAATGATTCCCGGGCGCGGCACCGCTGCTGCCCACTGCTCCCCTCACCTCCCAGGGGGTGAACAAGGGGATGGGTCAAATGCAGAGGACACATTTCACCACACCTAGTGTGTGTGTGACAATCATTGCTACTTTAACTTGAACTTAACTTTAACTTTACAAGTGCAACAAGAGTCAGACCTTTTTTGAATGAAAACGGAACACTGTAAGCGGACTGTGTTCTCTGCTGTCAGCTCTGCGCGAGTCTCAGATCATGGAGCGGGAGCGCAAGGCCAAGATGCAGGTGGAGCGGCAGCTGGAGGAACGTCAGAAGAAGGCCGTGGAGCAACGCAAGAAGGAGGAGCAGAAGCGAATGGCCGTGGAGGAGAAGAGGAAGCAGAAACAGGAAGAGGAGAAGGTAGCCGATGGAAGACTTGGGAGCTAGTGGCTTGTCTTTTGCTCTTCCTGATCTTTCTCTTGTGTGGCAGGAGCATTATGAGGCCGTGATGAGACGGACGTTAGAGAGGAGCCAGCGTGTGGAGCAGAGACAGAAGAGATGGTCCTGGGGAGGATTGTCAACAGACTCGGATGGACGAGGTAGAGGCTCTTTTCATTTGATCTTTGGGGTAAATTGTTCACATTTTGTACAGTATATTTATTCTTCATGTTTCATTGCTGTCAATAGCTGCACTGAAAACAAACTTCTCACTTTGACTTCAGAGATATATTATCCATTTTCATTTGGAAGTAGGGCTGGGCGATATATGGAATATACTGGATATATCGCGGGTTTGTCTCTGTGCGTTGTAGAAAATGACTATATGGTGATATTGGAGTATACGTTCTCACGCAGTTGCTTTTAGCTGCAGGCATTACACTACAGCCGTTTCTCACTCTTTCTTGTCTCTCCTTCTCACAGAGAGATAAAACAAGTGCACCTTCTTACATACGTCACATACTGTCGCGTGTGCAACGTCATACGCCCTCGCCGAGCAGAGATGTAGCAGCATTGGTAAAGTTAGCTGTGATGCTAGCAGAGAGGTGCGAGTGGTAATACGAGAGAGAGAAGGTACGAATCTGGTAACAAATGAAGGAAGAATTAATTCCCAAGAAAGACAGCAGGGGGTCCATCGTCTGGCGGTGGTTTGGCTTCTAGCGGGAAGATGTTGAACAGACAACCGTAATATGTCAAGTATTCTGCAAAAGCGTTGCTACAAAAAGTAGCAGCACTGCTAATTTGTAGCATCATTTAAAAAGTCACCTGCTAGAGAATGAAGAGTGCTTGAAATTCTGCATGTCAACATCTCTGCCGGTGCCACACCCACAAAATGCCCAAGCAACCATTTCCACATCAACACCGTATGCAAAAACTAGTCAACAACAGAAGGAGATAACGTCCGCAGGAACCTACCACATAGCGAAGGACATACACTATTTGATTTCCTATTATGCAGCTCATTTTTATTTGACACTTATTGAAATATCTTGTGTGACATCATGCACAAAAGTGCACTTTATTTGTTTTAAACTATTGTAGTGGCGTTCTGTACAAAAAGTGCACTTTAATTTAGTGTTGTTTTGATATGTCATCTTAGTGACAACATGCACAAAAGTGCACTAATAGCTAGTTTTAAAATGTCTCTGACAATCTTGCACTTTCTGTTTTGGAAATGACATGAATGTTTTTGCCACTGCTTAATAACTGTTTCATAAATACACTTTTAGTTGTGATTTCCCTCTCTGCATGAAAGTTTAAAAGTAGCATATATTTATGCAGTATGAAGAAGAATGTTTTAATGTAGACAGATAGAATCATCATACTGCTGTGATTATATGCATCAAGTGTTCATTCAAGACTAAGGCAAAATACCCAGATATATATGGTGTATCGTGACATGGCCTAAACATATCCAGATATTAATAAAAGGCCATATCGCCCAGCCCTATTTGGAAGCACATGATAGTCTGGCTAAGATGACTTAAACCATGTGCCCTGCTGTCACGTGCCCTAAAATGTATCAATTTCTACACACCGAAATCTGCCTCACTCTCTTTGATCAGCAGTCACGTGACCTACTGATCCAATAATGACTATTTTGGCTGGATAACTTAATTGTTAATGAATTATGTGAAGGAAGACTGTTCCATGTTTTTACTACGCTGGAAAGCGAGCTCCTCATCCCTCCCTTGTGTGGTATTGCCTCCCTGCTGAGTGGTTTCTTTCCCCACAGGTGACTCAGATACCGGTGCTTCATCTCCAGTAGCTATAGTAATCTGCCCCGCCACACCAGAAAAGCCACCAAGTACCCAAAAAGGTTCTTTGTTTGTGATTTGCCCGCCGATTTTTTTTTTTAAGAAACATAGCATTGGCGAACGGACACTAGTGCTATGGACACTTTGGTTATGTCTTCACCTCCTCCTCACACGTCTTCTACAGCCTAACACAACAGGTTTCTCCCACGGGGGCATTGCCTGATTTCTCCTTGCAGGCATTTTTCAGGTCTTTGACTCACACTCACGCTCTTGGTGCAGGTGCAGGAACAACCTACTTGGCATGGTAGCCTAACTGAACTAATAATGTCCCATCACATCACGCCGTGATGTGGATGCTCGACTCGCAGTACTTACTAACTTCACTGCACGACTCTGAAAGAACAATGTGGTGGCTTTGTAGCATGAATTACAACACATTGTGCTGTGTATTATAATACAATCCAATGATATCCAATACAAGAGCAATGGGTTTTCTGTGTTGCACTTTGTACAATTGCAACACATCTTAGTGAAAGAAAGGTTTTTGGCCTTCATAATGTAGGTAAATAAAGTAAACAAATATATGTTTTCTTCCATACAATTCTTGTATTGGACCTCAGTGTGAGCAGTGGCCACAGCCTTTCTAGAATACGGTGTTGACCTGAATTTAAGATGACCTTTTTTCGAGGCTCCTGTTTTCAAAATCAGTTCAACTAGTAGATCCCAATAAAAATAGATATCATATTTCTTAGCCGCTTGACAGTTGTTTGGTAACTCTGCTGCATTGATCACCGTTACCTTAAGTACCGGTACAGTGGAAGAACAAGTTGCCTCTATATTGAAGCTATTATAGTTTTTATCTGATTTTTAACACCAAAAGACTTCCAAAGTTTGCGGGTAAATAGATATGATCAAAATAGTATTAATCTCACAGAGATTCTTGAGCCATTTTGAGAGATAATGAGGAAGGCACTCATGTGATCGCGTGACATCGCGCTAGGAACCACAGATCCCTTCTCCATCAACAATGATAATCCAGAAGACTTTGTGAGAGCTAAAAACTAATATTTTAGGAAAAATTATAAAGCAGGTCCTTATATTTTTGGGCCTAAACACAAAGAGGATGAGCAATAAGCCGACTGCTACCTGGATGTAGCTTTATTGTGGCACCCGCAGCATTGCTAGGTGCTAAACTATAATAAAACAAACACTTAGTGTAATATTCCCACTCTCGCTGGGATGTCGACAGACAAGATGCTCACATAATTCCATTTAGATGAAGATTCAATCACAATCCTCACGAAAGGTTAACAAAATGTTTCTGCAACAAGCATATTTTTGTCTTTTTCGCCACCTCGGGATGTGAAATTGGACCAGCCTGTGGGTCCATGGCCACATTTGTCTAGTAGCATGTGAGAGATGCATGAATTATAATCTAAAATGTACTTTTAGCAAGTTTGAGACCAAGCAGAAGCAGCCTCCGTGTGTCAACAATAGCAGCGTAAGCTAGCATTAGCTCACCGCTATCAATGCACCGCTAAAATAGTCTGTCTGCGTTAGCACTGACAATAACAATATCAATATCATATCATATTTGGTTCATTTTCAGGTCACCACATGTAAATGGAGTATTGTTGGCACTTTCTGGATGCTTTTAGAGAGTGTAATGAGAGGACCCTCCATCTGTTGACTCAATTGTTAGATATTTATTTACCATTTAGAATGCATAAAAAAGCCAAACATATGTGTTCTTGTCTTACATAAGGGTTGTGAACAGTAAACACCACATTTCTTTACAATGTTTGTGTATTTCCAGTATAACTGATCTAGTAATATGGTCAAGAGTGCAGAAGTATTACTACAGAAATTGTTGAAGATATTCGGAGTGGTATATTCCAAACGGCTGAATTTGTGGCATTTTGTGATGTTTAGACGCTATTTATCTTTGCGTATTGTAAATACAATTGGATATAGTTTAATGGCTACAAAGAAACACAATAAAACATGTAAAGTCAACTTGTTTTTCCACTCTACTGCTACTTTAAAACAACTCTCTTGGTTGTTAACTTGCTAACCACCTTTGCAACTCCGCTCCAGACTAAAAAGTTAAAAAGTTTGAGTTTACGTGTCTGGTCCATGTAGCACCTTTATTTAAATTCTTCTTATATTCAGGTCAATATTATAGTGTATGAAACTAGTCTCACTTTTCAGCACCACGGCAAGACTCTCTAGCACCCCCCACTGTGTGCACCCATCAGCCCCATACACCTAGCTGCCTCTAGCCTAAACCCTCCCCTGTCTTGTCTTTCCTCCTCCCAACTAGTGGACAAGCGCTCCACATCCACCATCAACCTCAAACAGCCGTCAGAGGCTAACATCAGCAAACGCCTGTCCTCCTCTTCCGCCACGCTCATCAAATCTCCTGACAAAAGTAAGTCTCCTCTTACTCCCCCATCCCTCCCCTTCCTTCACTCTCCCCTGTATCTAACCTGTTGTCATTCCACTGCTTTGTTACCTGGTATGTATTAGCACCAAGCTAAATGTCTATAGTGCAGCAAAGCCACCTTTCAAGGAGCCTAGCATAAACTGTGACTTCAGTACTAGCCCTACGCAGACATCCTTGTTGGGACAGACAGTAGAGAGATGCATGGTATACAGACAGTTTCTTATGATTATACTCTAATATTTCCACTATCCATGGTATACAGACAGTTTCTTATGATTATACTCTAATATTTCCACTATCCAGACTGCGAGCGACTCTGGGCGAATGGCACTTTTTACCATTCGCCCAGATAACGTGAGGTAGCATTCACCATTGAGTGTCATTGTCTCTCAGGTTTTAAACCACGGAGTTCATCTTGTAACCGTGTGCTCCGCAAAGACAGCCTTCCTGAGGCTGCTAAGGAGAAAAGCAAAACGCGCCCGGTGGAGCAGACAGGTGCCTAGTCGCCTCTGCATGCAGCACTAAATTCAGTCATGCATGTGACTTGACATCTCCATTATCAGACACAGACAGGTTTTTTTTAACCGCTTAAGTACTTTCTTGCAGCAGAGGAGGGAGAAATAGCATGTAATGGCTTAGTGAGCTGCCATAAGGTGTAAAAGGCTGGTTAATTTAAATGTATTTAGAATTGTATCATTCGGTACTTGTTATATAGACAAGTGTCTACTCCAGGGGTGCCCAAACTTTTGGCCTCCAAGGCCCAAAGTGAAAATATGCCAAAGGAAACACAAATCGCCTAAATGCAAACAGTAAAGTTCCTTTAATTAGTGCAAATACCAATTATAGATGGCAAGTAGTTAGACAGCCTTGTGGACATGCCGTCAACAACTGTGTGAACTTTAGGAGTGTCCCAAACTTTCTCACTTCCGATACGATACCGATATTGGAGGAATCATTATTGTTTTGTAGGGTGTAATGTTAGAAAAGGTTTGATGGCAGGTATTAAAAACACTATTATTATTAACCGTCTGAAAACGACTTATGCTGTCTTTAAGTTGGAGTGGTAATTCGATTTTTTAAAATTTATTAAGTTAAGCTTATGAAGCAGGAAGTCGAATGCTGCGGACACATTTGTTACTGGATACTTTCTAATCTTCTGCCTTGCCTTGCAAGTATCTGTAAGTAATATGCAACTATAATTATTTCATGCTTGTTTATATTGACTGCAGTCTACTTCATTTAAGGACACTTATTACTTATCTCTAGCTTGTCTGCTATTGTGTGCTTAGCTCTTTTGTAGCTGCTAGCTCACAGTAGCCTGCCATGTTTACTTTTTGTAAATGACTTCACTAGAATTCAAGGAAAGACCAATCTTGTGTGCTTAACTGGCTGTCCAGCTTTCAGTCATGTGAAATGGATTATTGCGTCAAAATATCTCTTCCGCGTTTTTAATGACGATAAAAAGGCAAAGCAAGAGATTTAAAAACAAGTCTTTCATTGTTCCTCTCCTGCCTCATAAGAATGTAGAATTTATTATATAATTACATTGGAAAATAAATGTTTACCATTATGTATTATTTCATATTTGTGTATTTAATATTGGGGGAAATACCTGCCTGCAGTTGTATTTCAAAACCTTTTTTTTTTTTTACAAAAGCCTAAGCAGTTATATAATTTACATTTTGTTTTCCTATTTTACCAAAAATGAGCTGATCAGTGACCCAAGATGGTCTACTGCAAAGTGACAGATATTTTTTTCCCCACCAAAAAGCTCATTCGTCTGCGAAGAAACGTTCTAATCACAGAAGAATTCTGTGTGATAAAGGAAGACAGGTATATGCAGATTTGAACGTCTTGAGTGGATCTTGCAACCACTATCGGGTAGCTAGACTGTGGAACACTTACAATAGCGCTTATGTTGCTTCTGCTCACGTCTGACTTTTGAGGAAGATCACCAGTTAAAACATCAGCTGCTGTCACACAAGACCAGAAGTACACATGACCCCTTCTAAAAAACTCTCTCTCGGGGGAATTTCTTGTTGATTCACGTCTGTAGGTGCTTCCATGAAGAAGAGGAGTGCGTCCCTCACACGAGTAAGTGTGGGCAGAGTACAGACTCCTGCCAAGGCTGCTAAGGGGACAGCAGACGATCAAGGTGGCTAGCATGGAACAATCACTTTTTATTTTCATGCTTCCATTCGGCTTCCGTCTTTTGGACTAGCGGGCATGGTGCTCTGATGATAACAGCCTGCTTGTTCTGAATTTGCTTGTTCATTAACAGAGGTTTTGTGGGGATATCTTCAGTTAAGCATCATTAAGGTGTGTGACGTTAAATCAGACCAACTTATCTTCAGAGTGATGTACTCTTCTCTTTCCTTTCCCCCCAAAACTCACACATAACACTCAATGACACTTTTGGCTGTCTGTGATTTGCTCCTAACACCATGCTTGCCCCCTTTTTTCAGATGATTTACCAATGCTAGCTGACATGCTGTAACTCATCCCTTGTCATGTTCACAATTGTCTACTCCAGCAATGGTCACTAACACAAAGTATTGTTTTTGTTCTGTCACAAAGTGGAGATTGTGTGTGTCCCCCCCCTTCAGATGACGTCCTCCTATCTGGATTTAAGCTGCTGTGTGTTTGTGCATCGGTGCCATCCCCATCACAGAACCCACAATCCCTCTAAGAGTGCTGTCTACAGTCTGTGTATTAACCACCAAAGCTTTTGTTTGTCCTTTTTAGAGTCCTCTGCCTCCTTTTGTGGGAATACAGAGTGACAGAACCCTCATGTACCAGTGTTATGTGCCACCTGGATGACAAATCTCTTGCACACTATTGTCTTGCATATGTATTTGATGACAGAAATTCATTAGTCAAATAAGAATCTGGTTCATTATGTTTTCATCGTGTCTTGAAGCAAATGAGGCACACTTTAGTGCACTTTGTGGCTGCAACCAGCAGAGGCACTGTTGATTCATTCCCAACTCATTTGTTGAAGTGTCTTAAAGCAGTGAAAGATCATCAATCAATCAAAGTTGACTTATATAGCGCTTAATCACAAATGTCTCAAAGGGCTGCACAAGCCACAACGACATCCTCAGGTTTGCTGCGATAAATCAGCAAATTTCACCTAATTAATCTATAAATGTATCGTTATTTAGCGATTTATAGTGACAGGCAAAATAGTTAAATTGGTGAAAGTTACCTTATTAGCAACATTTGATGAGATTGTAAAATAGGGGCCTTGGTGCATAGGTTGGGAATCACTGCACTAAAGAACAATATGATGTCAGCCTTGGAAATTTGAGCTAGTTGGAGTTAATTTTCTCCTTAATCTACAAGGAAATTAAGTGGAATTCCCATCCCTATTATAGACAATTAGACACTGTTGATTCAGTCTCAACTAGTTTGTTGAAGTGTCCAAAGAAGGACAGCATTGAGTTTTCTAGGGAAAGTTGAGCTAATTTGATTATTTTGTTTCTCAATTGATCAATTGACACTTTTTTGACACAAATCCTTCATCTTTCAATGAAATTATGCACATGTGAAATGTATCAATTGGTGCGCAATCCAAATTAGGATTGTTAGGTCCTTTAGCTTCTTAATACCTCTGTGAAGAGCACTTAGTCTCAAAAGCGTCTGTCAGTAGCAGATGTCTGCTTGGTAGGCGGCAAATACTAAACGGGAGCACAAGGCGGTAACTTGTAGCACTTGGAACTCATCCTCTGGTTTGATTTCTTTGTAGCAAAGGTGGTGACAGCAGCCTCCGTTCTTCTGTTTCTTGGAACAAGAGCTCCTCGTTGCTGCTGTGAAATCTTGCTAGAATATCAGCCTTAAAGGTTTTGACATGACAATGAACTTGTTGGGCACCTTTGCTGATGTAACCATGAGCATGGTTTCACAGTAGACGCTGGAGGTCTTGTTCAGTCACTAGTCGACTCCCTGTCTGTCTTGTTCAATAATACTTTCTTTTGCTGAGCACTAATGGTCCAATGTTTTTCTCCCCATCAGCCCACACCCCACTGCCTTAAGGAACCACTGATTCGACCACATTGTCTACTGACTCGACTCAGACAATCAATGGCCTTGTCTCAGTACTCTTCTATGGCGTCACTTCCCTGTTCTACCTAAATGCTTTCATTGACTATGACTAAAAGTAGGGAAAAAAGCCGTGTGAGACTATTGAGACATAACCTTTTTGATTCTTGCTGTTGATTCTCTCCTGTTGGTTAAATCACATGGTGACTTATCTAATTCTGACCCTCTCTTCCCCCTTCTCTTTTGTCATCTTGGCTGCTTTTCTATTTTCCCTTGCCCCCCCGACCCCTTTTTATGTTCTCATCTTTTTTCGGGGGTCATTTTTTCGGTGTAGCACGCAAGCCTCCAACTAGCGCTGTGGACGGAGGGGTCATTAGTCGCTTGCTCACTCCCACCCAGGCATCACTAGCTAGGAGCAAGAGTGCCGCCGCCCTTTCCCCCGAAGGAACAGATACTCCAGGTAACCCCCCGCACTCTATAAAGCAAATGCTGGCAAAGGAAGACTCATTTACCATTCCTGCTCTTTTTCCACTGCATGGTACCTAGCTGCGCTACTCTCAGGTACTATGTATAGTAGTATAGTATGGTCCCCAAGTGTGTTGTGGTTCCATGTATGCCGAGCTAATATGTTTGAGCAGATACATTTATTATTTATAAACCACTTTAGCTGTTGTGGTCCATTTTCTTGTTGCCTTCAGTCTCCTCTTGACTTAAATAATCTCCTTCCCGTGGCCAACATGAAGTGAATACAGGTGGCCCTCATTCTGTTCTATTGCTTGTATTCCTACACGTGACTTCTTCCCGTAAATGGAAAAAAAGTGGTGGTCAACCAAGCCGAACGAACTATCGGGGTACGCAAGGGGCCTCGATCTTCCTGCAAAAATCAGATACGAACAAAAAAATTCAAACTATGCAGTGGACTTAAGCCCTTTACTTGATCAAAAACCAATGTCATGGATTATCCGGTGGTCGCGTTCCCAGACATGTCAAACTATCTTGTGCTCTAGACGTCATTCTCAAAGGGACAGCGCGGTACGGATAGTAAACTTGAAGGTTGCAGGTTCTATCTCCCAGATTCCGCCATCCCAGTCACGTCCGTTGTGTTCTTGAACAAGACACTTCACCCTTGCTCCTGATGGGTCGTGGTTAGGGCCTTGCATGGCAGCTTTGAGTACCTTGACGGTAGAGAAGTGCTATACAAGCATAACCCATTTAGAATTTACACGACAAAACAAATGAGAATCATGGAGGTCCACAACTCCTTTGTGTGTGGCCGGGTCAAGGACATTGGTATCAAGACTCTCCCGGATAATATTGCATCGTGTTTGCTCGGGTAAAGCTGCATTTCATGATTTAACTTCGCATCTACAGCCATGTTTGTTTCTGTTGTTGCACGCTCCGTTTACGAGTAGCATGTTTTTCCCCATCTTTGTAAAATATAACTATAGATCTTAACGTTGTGTACGTGCTGAAAGCCTTTGGGAAAAGCTTCATTCTTTTAGGTTTTGCTCACATTTGCTTTTTTTAAATTTAGACTCACCAAGTTGGTGCTTTACAAAACACTTGTAGCAAAAATGTGGTAATATCAAGATAATACTTAAATTGGAAACACTAAAAGTTAAAAGTATTTCAAACAAACCTTTAACAAATTGATCACTGCAAACTCGAGCATTTTTTGATTCTGCTCCCTCAGTCTGGAGTGCGTCCTGCTTTTCTTGTCGTTGTTTCATAAAATCTTGCACTCTTTCGCTCTTCTCGATTAACTCTTTGGCTCATTGAGCATGCGTGGTGGTCCAGCCAGCGTCTACCATGAATTGATTAACGTGGACCCCGACTTAAACAAGTTGAAAAACTTATTGGGGTGTTACCATTTAGTGGTCAATTGTACGGAATATGTACTGTACTGTGCAATCTACTAATACAAGTTTCAATCAATCAGTCTGTTCTCAATGGATACTGGGCGCCATTTAGCCTTTCTCCAAGACAAATGCCCTGTGATTGTGTTGTTTTCGGCTGTACGAACCGTTCAAAACGCGGAAAGGTTGAGCGTTTCTTTAGAAAGTGAATCCTTTCCAGATGCACTGTGTTGTGAAACTCCACACAATGGCTGTGAGTGGGCAAGACGAGCCCATACCGTGTAGTGGAATAGCAAACTTGCTCTAACAATGGTACCGCTCACTCGTGGTTTTGCAAAAGTTTCCACCCAGTTGGTGTTTTCAGTCAGCTGTTTTCATTAGTATGCACCATAAATATTAGCTGCAAAGTGGACTCATGTGAGAGAAGGTAGCTCCTCCTCTAAAATATGGACCAACATGGACGCTGCCACTGACACAATTGGCTGCTGTTGTAATGTCCTTAGCCGATCAGACCCCACTTGGCCGCCAGCATTTCTTCGCTTTTGGGTTCGTGCTGGGATTTTTTTTCCCCCTAAGCTTCTTACTTGTTCTTTGGTTGTATCAGAATGAAACTGTTGTGCTGCTGCAGGTGTTCTGGCACCAACATCACAGACCCTATAGCGCCAGTTAGCCTTTTTTTTTTTTTTTTGCTCAATGAGGAACAAGCGGTAGAAGATGGATGGATGGACAGTAACAGTAGAGCAATAGAACTGGGACGTGTGTCAGCAATTTGAAATAGTTTTACAGTTCTATTATTTCAGTAGTCAGAATATGTCCTACATCAGCCCATCATGGTGTGTGCTGGTTATTGGCCAGCCATTAGACGGCCATTAGCAGCTATTGATCTGCACCAAGTATAGCTCGGGGGGAAACATGACACATCCGCAATAGCTGCAGTGGAAGCTCCCAATGGAATCCGTGACGCTCCTGCGAGCGCGCTTTGGCAGCGAGAGTCCTCAAAGTGGCTGGATTACCATGACTAATCTGCCATCTGACACAGCAAGTCCATAGCCGCTCCACAACAACATTTTTTGTAAGACTGAGAAACACACTTGCAGTCAAGACTGGCCGTGCATGGACAGCTAAGATTAGAGGAGCTCTTTCTTTGTTGTCTTTTTTTTTATTATAGAGCACAGTGCAACACTGCAGTTTTTATATTCTAGACCAGGGGTCACCAACCTTTTTGAAACCAAGAGCTACTTCTTGGGTACTGATTAATGCGAAGGGCTACCATTTTGATACACACTTAAATAAATTGCCAGAAATAGCCAATTTGCTCAATTTACCTTTAACTCTATGTTATTATTAATAATTAATGATATTTACACTTAATTGAACGGTTTAAAAGAGGAGAAAACACGAAAAAAATGACAGTTAAATTTTGAAACATAGTTTATCTTCAATTTCGAATCTTTAAAATTCTAAATTCAACCGAAAAAAAGAAGACAAAAACTTAAAAAAATAATTTATGGAACATCATTAGTAATTTTTCCTGATTAAGATTAATTTTAGAATTTTGATGACATGTTTTAAATAGGTTAAAATCCAATCTACACTTTGTTAGAATATATAACAAATTGGACCAAGCTATATTTCTAACAAAAGACAAATCATTATTTCTTCTAGATTTTCCAGAACAAAAATTTTAAAATAAATTCAAAAGACTTTGAAATAAGATTTAAATTTGATTCTACAGATTTTCTAGATTTGCCAGAATAATTTTTTTGAATTTTAATCATAATAAGTTTGAAGAAATATTTCACAAATATTCTTCGTCGAAAAAAACAGAAGATAAAATGAAGAATTAAATTACAATTTATTTATTATTCTTTACAATAAAAAAAATACATTTACTTGAACATTGATTTAAATTGTCAGGAAAGAAGAGGAAGGAATTTAAAAGGTAAAAAGGTATATGTGTTTAAAAATCCTAAAATCATTTTTAAGTTTGTATTTTTTCTCTAAATTTGTCTTTCTGAAAGTTATAAGAAGCAAAGTAAAAAAAATAATGAATTTATTTAAACAAGTGAAGACCAAGTCTTTAAAATATTTTCTTGGATTTTCAAATTCTATTTGAGTTTTGTCTCTCTTAGAATTAAAAATGTCGGGCAAAGCGAGACCAGATTGCTAGTAAATAAATAAAATTTAAAAAATAGAGGCAGCTCACTGGTAAGTGCTGCTATTTGAGCTATTTTTAGAACAGGCCGGCGGGCTACTCATCTGGTCCTTACGGGCTACCTGGTGGGCACCGCGTTGGTGACCCCTGTTCTAGACCAAAGAAATCCAGTGAAATGTAGAACAGGTGCAGGATACAGCAATAGTTGTAATTAGTGTTCATTCAGCTTTAATGGAGGCAAGTTAATGAGACAACAGACCGAGGGGCTAGTGATTATTATTTTAATTATATAGGCTTAAGCAGGGGTGTCCAAGGTGTGGCCAGGGGGGCTTTTTTGGATATTAGCTTGTTTTTTAATTGTAACAATGAATTTATAATAATTAGCTATATTACACACTTCGCTTTGTTGACCTACATTTGATTGTTTTTAGCACCTCAAAGCACAATTTCTACCAAAGCGGCGCCTGCATCCTTAAAGTAGCAATAGAGCGGAAAAACAGGTTGCCTCTATATTGAAGCTATTATCATATATATCTGATGTATGACACCGAAATACTTACGTTTGTGAGTAAATAAATGTGATCAAAATAGTATCAATCTCACAAAGATTCCACAGCCATTTAGAGAAATAATGTGCTCGCCAGACACGTCATGGCGTGACGTTGTGGTAGGGATTGCAGTTCCCTTCATCATCAACAGAAATGCACATTTGTGAGAGCCAACAACGATTACCTTGGGGAAAATTCTCATCCATGAACTTATATTGTCGATCCTGATTATAAGGAGGATGATCTACATGTGTTATAAGCTATGCTAGACAGATCCAGCTTCATGTAGCAGCATTGTGTTGCTAAGTGCTAAACAAGAAATACAAACTACAAACATAATAAAACGATTGGCTTACTGTACAATGTCTGCTCTTACTTTGAAGAAGACTGATAGGATGTCCATATCTTCCCGTTTATATGATGAAATAATCATGATGCACACAAAGGGTTAACAAGGAAAAGTCTCTCTGCAGACACTGTCTTTGGTTGTTTGTCTGTCTCCATTCCTGAGTATAAACTGGATGTCACAGATGAACAACCTCCTAGATGTATGGCTAAACCATCCTGATATCCAGATGAAATGCATGATTTATAATTTTGAGGAGATGATGGGGGAGTAGCAGGACATCGCTGCCGGCTCACAGTAAAAGCTGTAGCTTCTTAGCTACGTGTTATCAATCTGCCGCTAAACATAGTTGGTCTGCATTAGTGCTTATAATAACAACGTCGCAAATATTTGGTTAATATTCAGGTCATGATATGTATATAGTCTTGTTGGCGGTTTTTGGTTGTTATTTAAAGGGTTTTGTGAGCGGAATACAGAGCCCCCATTGACAGACTATTTGTCTTTACTTATTTACGACTTGGAATGCATTAAAAAAAAAAAGTAAAACACATGTTCATGTCTTATATAGAGATTGTGAATGATAAACAGCACATCTCTCTCTCTCATGTTTGCATATTTCCAGTATGACTGACCTAATAATATGGTCAGAGTGCAGAGGTGTTACTCCAGTGACGTCAATCTCCGGACATTACCGGCATTTTGTGATGTTTAGACAGTATTTTCACATACTTTGTGAGTTGTAAGTACAATTGGATATGGTTTAATGGACACAATGAAACACAATTATGCATATAAAGTCCACTTGTGTTTACACTCTACTGCTACTTTAAATGACACCTGGTGGAAAAACATCTAGCTTAGCTAAAGAGTGATCATTATTATTTATAGTTATTTCTGAGTAATAGCACCCAGGCTCTTCTATTACTAACATTATAATATTGTTGTCATGAAACGATTGGAGTGTCTTGGTTTGTTTGTATGTGCACCTCATGAACACAGATTACAAAGTTGCCTGCTTCAATGCTAAATCTAACAAAATGCATTTTTTGTCCCGATAAAAAAAAAAACATCTTCTGCCTTTCAATCATCACCTTACCTACTTGTCGGTCTCTCCTCCTCTCTAATTCCTACCCTTTGTTTTACTACCTTTTTGGTTCTTTTGCTGCTTCGCTGCCCTGCTTATCACCTGGTTGTGCTCCCCTCCCCCGGCCCTGCGATGACTATGTCCTTTACCAGAGTATCACCTGTGTCCTCGCTCAGCCTCCGCTGCCCCGCTACACCCGCCGCGCGGACCCATGCGCAGCCGCAGCATCGACCGGCAGAAGAACGGTATGACCACCTCCGTGTCGGCAGACGGAGCTCTGGACCCTTCGCTGGTATGTAGAGAAATGACACCACAGTGTAAAATGTGCTAGCAAATGTTTCTTTTTTTCAGTCTTGTAATATTACAATCAGTCCAACAAAATAATACAATTCCAAACCAACCCCAGCCCAGCAGCACTCCAAATAGCAATTAAGACACACAAAAAATCAAAAAGAGTCAAACCAAAACGAATAATATCAACAACGGTGTCAATATTAGTAAGACTGCCAACATAAAAGTGATTAAAAAAACAAAATATCATTGTTGTAATCATCCGTTTACATTGCCATCACAGCCATTAATAAAAATGTGCAATAGTGTCGCATCTCATTAGCTTGACATCACATTGTGTCCAATATTTACCACAATGACAACAATAAGTTATATTTTAGGTTCATTTAATAGTTAAAACATATTTAAATAATGGATCACATATTTCAATATATGACTCATTATCAACTGAATTCAGTTTTTCTACTGATATCATCTCCTTAGCTTGTGTATACCAGTCAGTATTTATTGTGTGTGTGTGTTTACCAGTCAGTATTTATTTTGTGTGTATACTAGTCAGTACATATTGTGTGTATACCAGTCAGTATGTATTCTGTGTATACCAGTCAGTACATATTGTGTGTATACCAGTCAGTATTTATTATGTGTGTTTACCAGTCAGTATTTATTGTGTGTATACCAGTCAGTACATATTGTGTGTATACCAGTCAGCATGTATTCTGTGTATACCAGTCAGTATTTATTGTGTGTGTGTGTATACCAGTCAGTACGTATTATGTGTGTAAACCAGTCAGTATTTATTATGTGTGTTTACCAGTCAGTACATCTTATGTGTGTATACCAGTCAGTACGTATTATGTGTGTATACCAGTCAGTGTTTATTTTGTGTGTATACCAGTCAGTATTTATTGTGTGTGTATACCAGTCAGTACGTATTGTGTATACCAGTCCGTACGTATTATGTGTGTGTACCAGTCATTACGTATTGTGTGTGTATACCAGTCAGTATGTATCGTGTGTATACCAGTCAGTACGTATTATGTGTGTATACCAGTCCGTACGTATTATGTGTGTATACCAGTCAGTATGTATTGTGTTGTGTTCACCAGTCAGTACGTATTGTGTGTGTATACCAGTCAGTATGTATTGTGTGTGTATACCAGTCACTACGTATTGCGTGTGTGTATACCAGTCATTATGTATTGTGTGTGTTTATGTGTGTATACCAGTCAGTATGTATTGTGTCTGTGTGTGTGTGTGTTTACCAGTCAGTATGTATTCTGTGTGTATACCAGTCAGTGTTTATTGTGTGTGTTTACCAGTCAGTACGTATTATGTGTATACCAGTCAGTATGTATTGTGTGTGTATACCAGTCACTATGTATTGCGTGTGTGTGTATACCAGTCATTATGTATTGTGTGTGTTTATGTGTGTATACCAGTCAGTATGTATTGTGTCTGTGTGTGTGTGTGTTTACCAGTCAGTATGTATTATGTGTATACCAGTCAGTATGTATTCTGTGTGTGTACCAGTCAGTGTTTATTGTGTGTGTTTACCAGTCAGTATGTATTGTGTGTGTATACCAGTCAGTATGTATTGTGTGTGTATACCAGTCACTATGTATTGCGTGTGTGTGTATACCTGTCATTATGTATTGTGTGTGTTTATGTGTGTATACCAGTCACTATGTATTGTGTCTGTGTGTGTGTGTGTGTGTGTGTGTATACCAGTCAGTATGTATTGTGTCTGTGTGTATACCAGTCCCTATGTATTGTGTCTGTGTGTGTGTGTGTGTGTGTACCAGTCAGTATGTATTGTGTCTGTGTGTATACCAGTCACTATGTATTGTGTCTGTGTGTGTGTGTGTGTGTGTACCAGTCAGTATGTATTGTGTCTGTGTGTATACCAGTCAGTATGTATTGTGTGTGTATACCAGTCAGTATGAGTTGGACAATCAACATCCATCCATTATTTAATGTTAATGTTGTTGTTGTGATGCATAGTGAGAGAAATGTTCTTTACTGACACTACTATATTGATGCAGATCACCAAGAATACAAGTTTGCAGTCATTGGGATGTTTATATTTAAGAATGTGATTGTTGTTTTAAACCATAACTCTTTTACTCTCTGACATTCCCACAATAGATTAATAATCGTTCCTTTATACATAACTTGCTATTCAAACAACTGGGAAGGTGTAAAATACAATCTATTCAACATCTTAAATTGACTCTGCTTATTTTTAATGCATAAAAGGTCTTATTGGCATTTTCCAAATATTATTCCATATGTCTCTTTCTAAAATGTTTAAGTCAATCATCCACTTTTGAACACATGCATTTTGTTCCTAACGATATGTACAAACGGGAGCAGTTCTCAACTTTGTTGTACGCTGCTACTTCATACTGCTCAATGCAAAAAACATCTCCCATCACGTTAGAATGTGTGAAGAAAATGTTTTGAATAGTTTTACATTTTGTCCTCCATAGTCCTGTTTGCTCTCAAGAGGCAGGAGTGAACAGGAAAGAGTTAGTGGCATACTTAAACAGGATAGTGGAAAATTACTGACTGTAAGGAGAGGAGCCATGGATCATGTGCAATGTCTCCTCAGTTCAGGGCTAGGCAAAGAATATTCAAAGGGATGATTCAGGATAAGCCTAAGCAAGCTTTTCCTTTAGTTGGTTTTATCATAAAGGAAGTAGTTGTTGGCACCAAAAGATGTACATTTGCCTGTCAAAGCGTTTGAGCTGGATGCTCACCACAGGGAAATGTTCCTGCTGCTGCACCCATCAGCACAATGTTATCTTCTCCTTGCAACTTGGAAGCCAGGTCCCTGGTTCTGATGGCCCAGCGTTCCCTTCTGAGGCTGTGAAAGAACCCCCTGACATTGCATGAGACAAACCGGTGGCCTGATTACATGCAAAGCAGCCGCCACCCGGACGAGGCCTTGGGCCTTTCCCTGTCTTTGTCTCGCCACCTATTCCTGCACGGCTGCTTGCAAAGATCAATTCAGAACCTTCAGGGTTAGCGCTGATCCAATTTAACAGTGTTATGAAAGGATCTCACAAGGTGATAGTTGTGCTTCTTTTACAGTCTCAATATAACTTAAATGTGTGTCCTTGGTATCAAACCATTTGCCTTCTATTCGCTCTTCCACTTTTAAAAAGCCTGTAACTAGAGCTAACATGTATTGTTTTTATCAGAACAGACCAGTTTACAAATCTTGCTCACTTTGCTGAAAAAGATGAGATAACGTCTGTCACATGAATGACCTTCTAGTGTACAAAAGCAGTGAAGTTGTCCTGTTGTGTAAATAGAAAGAGAATACAACAAATCCTTTTCAGCTTATATTCAATTGAATAGACTGCAAAGACAAGATATTTCATGTTCCAAATGAGCTAATATTTGCAAAAAATAACATTTTCCAGTGTGAACATGAAATATCTTGTCTTTGCAGTCTATTCAGGTGAATATAAGTTGAAAAGGATTTGTTGTATTCTCTTTTTATTTACCATTTACACAAGGTGACAACTTCACTGCTTTTGGGGTTTGTAGATACGTTGGTGTAATCCTTGTGTTAAATACCTTCACTTCTGTGTGGGGAATAACAGGCCAAGCAGGAAAGACCATTTACCTCGCCCGGCCGGCAACGCCCCCCCTCTCCATCCATTCCTCTGGGACGCAACCGTTCGCCATCCCCCGCCCCTAATCCATCTCTGAAGAGGACTCCTTCCCCAGCAGCAGCAAAGTAAGACTTGTGATTTCTCGCTGACTTTTCAGAGACGTTGACACATTTCCTTCTGACAGGCAAAATGCAAGGGCCCGTCCGCCCTCGCCGGCAATGAAACAACGTCCCCCATCCCCTCAACCAACCACAGCTAAGCCCCCGCCCATCCAGAAACCAGCTCTCACCCCACCGGGGCCCCCCACCCTACGAAAGAGGGACTCCCGGCCCAAGGATCTGGGTCCTGTGACAACGGGGTCACCACAGTCCTCTGACTCTAGCAAGTCCAAAGACAAAGATGGTGAGTATGCCGTTTAGTCGAAAAAGCAGGATTTGAACTTGCATGTAAGAATGAATTAACTGTAGAGTGAAATGCTACACTTGAATGTTTATTCATTACGGTCAGTATTGAAGTATTTTACTCACTTGATCCTCCTATCAAATCATTAGAAGGTCTTTTTTCATGTGGCAAGAAGACGATATGACTGAAAATATACTTTGTGTGGGACATCGTGTGCACCATGCCGTAGATCACACCTGGGCAAAATAGGGTCCGCGGGCCACATGCGGCCCATTAACATTTTCAAGCCGGCCCGCCAGACGTTCTACATCATTTTTTTTAGACCTTTAACATCCAAACTATCGCGGCCATTATGATGTGCAGTGATGTTTTTAAATGACCGTCAGTCTTGAACTATAGAAAGTATTTAAATGGTTGAAATCTGCGCTTTTGAGTGTTGTAGGAGTTATTACGGTAATCTACGTCACAGCAGCTCAGACCAGGAACAAAGCAGAGTGGGCGGGGCTTGTTTTCAGTGCACCACCTGTCTTGGCTCAGGCCACGGCCATTAGTTTAGAACCTGGGAAAAGGCCGATACACGGGGATACCCATGATTTCAGCCTTTCAACGCTCCTTGGCTCACCAGTTTTTGACCTGGGTATTTGTCAAGTCCTGTTTACGGCCCTGAAGGCACTCACCCTAACAATATTTTCCACACAATGCTTGATGACTGACCTCCAACTGTATTTGTATTGTTTGTGTACAGTGCAAAGTGATGTAGCAGCAGCTCAGTTTATAGTTAACCTCAGTGGAGCAGAACTATTATAAACTCCCACATCCTGTCCTACATGGAATGTGGTCAATGCCGACACCTCCTGGAAAGAACAGACTACTGCAGTGCTTACCAATTATGTTCTGCTAGCACCCCCAGGAATAGGCTGTATTTATTCCACAATGGGGAAATGATGTGGTTGCAGTGCAGATTCTAAAAGTCCACAAACAATAGTATAAAACACAGGAAAACAAGAGGGATACATTAAAGAACACAAAACATCAAATACATTAAAAGAGCACAGAGCTACGCAACCGGCTGCCACTTCAGCGGCGCTATTTCTACATACAGCTACTAAAGTAAAACAACAAAATGAGCACACATAGCATTGCATCCTTAAAAATATTAAAGAAAGCAAAAACATTCAAGAAATGGGGCGGTATAGTTTGGTTGGTAGAGTGGCCGTGCCAGCAACTTGAGGGTTCCGGGTTCGATCCCCGCTTCCGCCATCCTAGTCACTGCCGTTGTGTCCTTGGGCAAGACACTTTACCCACCTGCTCCCAGTGCCACACACACTGCTTTAAATGTAACTTAGATATTGGGTTTCACTATGTAAAAGCGCTTTGAGTCACTAGAGAAAAGCGCTATATAAATATAATTTACAGTATTTTTCGGACTATAAGTCGCTCTGGAGTATAAGTCGCACCGGCCGAAAATGCATAATAAAGAAGGAAAAAACGTATATAAGTCGCACTGGAGTGTAAGTCGCATTTTTGGGGGAAATTTATTTGATAAAAACCAACACCAAGAATAGACATTTGAAAGGCAATTTAAAATGTCTAAAGAATAGTGAACAACAGGCTGAATAAGTGTACGTTATATGAGGCATAAATAACCAACTGAGAACGTGCCTGGTATGTTAAAGGCCTACTGAAATGAAATTTTTTTATTTAAACGGGGATAGCAGATCCATTCTATGTGTCATACTTGATCATTTCGCGATATTGCCATATTTTTGCTGAAAGGATTTAGTAGAGAACATCGACGATAAAGTTCGCAACTTTTGGTCGCTGATAAAAAAAAAGCCTTGCCTATACCGGAAGTAGCGTGACGTCACAGGTTGAAGGACTCCTCACATTTCCCCATTGTTTACACCAGGAGTGAGAGCGATTCGGACCGAGAAAGCGACGATTACCCCATTAATTTGAGCGAGGATGAAAGATTCGTGGATGAGGCACGTGAGAGTGAAGGACTAGAGTGCAGTGCAGGACGTATCTTTTTTCGCTCTGACCGTAACTTAGGTACAAGGGTTCATTGGATTCCATACTCTCTCCTTTTTCTATTGTGGATCACGGATTTGTATTTCCAGCCTGGCGAAGCTTAACAATGCTGTTGCTAACGACGCCATTGAAGCTAACTTAGCTACGGGACCTCGTCAGAGCTATGATAAAAACATTAGCGCTCCACCTACGCCAGCCAGCCCTCATCTGCTCATCAACACCCGTGCTCACCTGCGTTCCAGCGATCGACGGAGCGACGAAGGACTTCACCCGATCATAGATGCGGTCGGCGGCTAGCGTCGGATAGCGCGTCTGCTATCCATCTCAATGTCCTCCTGGTTGTGTTGCTGCAGCCCGCTGCTAATACACCGATCCCACCTACAGCTTTCTTCTTTGCAGTCTCCATTGTTCATTAAACAAATTGCAAAAGATTCACCAACACAGATGTCCAGAATACTGTGGAATTTTGCGATGAAAACAGAGCTTTTTGTATTGGATCCAATGGGTCCGAATACTTCCGTTTCAACCATTGACGTCACGCGCATACGTCATTATACATAGACGTTTTCAACCGGAAGTTTTGCGGGAAATTTAAAATTGCACTTTATAAGTTAACCCGGCCGTATTGGCATGTGTTGCAATGTTAAGATTTCATCATTGATATATAAACTATCAGACTGCGTGGTCGCTAGTAGTGGCTTTCAGTAGGGCTTTAACGTAACATTATGGTAAGAGTCATTCAAATAACTATAACATATAGAACATGCTATACGTTTACCAAACAATCTGTCACTCCTAATCGCTAAATCCCATGAAATCTTATACGTCTAGTCTCTTACGAGAATGAGATAAATAATATTATTTGATATTTTACGCTAATGTGTTAATCATTTCACATATAAGTCGCTCCTGAGTATAAGTTGCACCCCCCGGCCAAACTATGAAAAAAACTGCCACTTATAGTCTGAATAATACGGTACTTCACACTTCAAAAATGTAGATCTAACAAAGAATAACTTTATTAACGTTGTTTTTTAGTCCTTAACAGAAAATATTTAAAGTGCATCAATTTGCCTGAAAAAAATTATCCTTATTTGGACTATAAACATTTTTTGGACCAACTTAAGCCATGTGCTACTGAAAAGTACAATTATTAAACAAAAACATTCAAATTAATCGGCAACATTAACTCAGGAGCACAATTATATACAAAACAAACATGAATACAACAATAGGTGCAGATTTTTTTAATATATCTATATATATAAAAGGATTAAATTGGGATTAATGGATACGATGAGCACCTTTTTCGAAGTGGGGTTTGATGCACAATGCTGATAAAGCATCAAATATAGTAATATAAAGGTTAAAAACAAGTATTAAACAACATGGTAATAAAAATTTCAGCGCTCCTTATTTGCATTTCTTTGGTTGGGAGGGAGTGTGTTGAGAGGGAGGACTTGGAGGAATCGTTATGGATGTCTCCGCTGAGCATTTCACAAAGTCAAATTGTATTTAACTTTTTGCTTTTACTTTCTTTTTGTTGGCACACTGCCCCCAGAAGTGTCTGGACTGCCTGTTTACTTCCTAAAAGGTGTGATGAATGTAACAGTAGGCAGTGGCAGCACGGTGGAGGAGGAGTTAGTGCGTCTGCCTCACAATACAAAGGCCCTGGGTTCGATCCTGCGCTCGGGATCTTTCTGTGTGGAGTTTGCATGTCCTCCCCCGTGACTGCGTGTGTTCCCTCCGGGTGCTTCCGGCTTCTTCCCACCTCCAAAGACATGCACCTGAGGATAGGTTGATTGGCAACACTAAATTGACTCTAGAGTGTGAATGTTGTCTGTCTATCTGTGTTGGCCCTGTGATGAGGTGGCGACTTGTCCAGGGTGTACCCCGCCTTCCGCCCGAATGCAGCTGAGATAGGCTCCAGCACCCCGAACGGGACAAGCGGTAGAAAATGGATGGAATGTAACAGTCATGCATTGTACTTGTCAGATGCCAAGACAGGCACCAACTCTGCTGCCGAGGCCGCCAAGATCTTGGCGGAGAACCGTCGACTGATGCGGGAGCAGAAGGAGAAAGAGGAGCAACTCCGGATACAACGGGAGGAAGAGGACAAGTGAGCTTTTTGTCTTCTCTCTCACAAACAGACGTGAAGGATAAAGCCTCACGTGGACTCCTGTCTGCTCCTTCAGGCTCAGGAAAGAGGAGGAAGAACGCCTAGCGGAGGAGGCGCGCCTGAAGCGCGAAGAGGAGGAGAAGATACTGGCGGCGGAGAGACGAGTGAAGGAGGAGGAGGAGGCCCTTATTGCGGAGGAAGAGCGCGTGAGAATGGAGGCGGAAGACGCTCTGAAGCAGGCGGAGCTCCAGAAGGAGCGGGAAGAGGCGGAGGCCAAGGCCTTGGTGGAGGCGGAGAAGGTCCGTCAGGAGCGAGAGCGCGTCATGCAGCAGAACCAGCAGGAACGTATGGAGAGGAAGAAGGTATGGGAGATGATTCAGATGTGCTCCATCAGAAATACATGAAACACTCTCTTTCAGAGAATTGAAGAGATCATGAAGAGGACCAGGAAATCAGAAGGGGAACAAAATGACTTTAAGGTGAGACTTTTTTTATTGTCTGATTTAGTGAAGTTACATCAACGTTCTGTCACTCAGAGATATAAAGACAAATGTGTACAGGGCGACGACGAAGATGACGACGACGACGAAGGACTGGACCAGATGGGCTTTGATTCCAAGTGTAGGCATTGATTACTAGCACTTCTTAGCCTCAATGTGGCACCTCTATGACGCCTGGAACTGTCCCCTGACAGCTGACGAGGGGGAGATGGGCGACATCTCCATGGAGACGCATGACTGCGGCGATGGCGTGGGAATCAGACAACCACCAGTGGGCTGCGTGAATGGGAGGGAGGAGACGGACAACAAGGAGAACAACAACGAGGACACCCAGGCAGTCAGGTAAGATGGCCTTGAAAATCCTTGGTCTTTACCTGAAAGACTAAATTCTAAGGATGGGCTCTGCGTCTATTTTTTATTTTTTTTATGTTGGTTTTATATTTACTTATTTTTTTGTTTTTATTCAGTCATTGGTGGAGCTAAGGATAATATTTGAATATTGTTTTTAATATTGTTGTGC
This sequence comes from Entelurus aequoreus, assembly GCF_033978785.1. NCBI lineage: Eukaryota > Metazoa > Chordata > Actinopteri > Syngnathiformes > Syngnathidae > Entelurus > Entelurus aequoreus. The sequence goes on from NC_084734.1 coordinate 774,261, forward strand.
AGCACTTTGGAAACATTTTTGTTGTTTAAATGTGCTATATAAATAAAGTGGATTGGATTGGATATTAGAGCAGGGACGTCCAAACTTTTTCCAGCAAGGACCCCATAAATAAAAATTGAAGGCTGCTGGGGCCACTGAGATACACTTTGTACATTAAAGATACTAAAATCAATAAAGTATAGGTCAATCAATATATGCTAAACTATCTGAATCCAATCCAATCCACTTTATTTATATAGCGCATTTACACAACAAGAATGTTTCCAAAGTGCTGCACAGCCATGTTAAAAACAATATTAAAAACAATATTAAAAACAATATTATGCTACACCAATGACTGAATAAAAACAAAGAATAAATGAATAGAAAACCAATACAGGGACAATATAACAATAAATATGATTAAAAACGATTTTAAAGGGTAAAACCAATTAAAACAGTAAAATAGACATCAAAATTTATTAAAAAAAACACACAGGACAACAGAGGACGGAAGACCACACAACTCACGTAGTGTTAAAAGCCAAAGAATAAAAGTGGTATTGTGTTCTTCTGAACACAATATCTGTATTTTATCAGTAACATATTCTACCTAATTGAGCCGAAAATATCTTCTTTTTTTTTGTGCAAAAATTGGTGAGTTTTTCTTCATGTTAATTCTCTGTAAAATGCAATAGAAGTGGGAGGAAAATGCTAAACGAAGCAATTCCAAAAGGGTCTTGGCAGCTTTTGTGATGATTATTTTTGCCAGAATACTAGAAAATAAGATGAGATGTTTTGGATGGATCCTGTTGTTTTTGCTACACCAACTCTAATGTTTGTTGTCAACTTAAAGTAAGATTAGCCGAGAGACGAAGCCCTCGTGAGTCAACTGTCCTGCAAGACTTGACCTCAGTGTCCTCACAGCCACCTTTGTCTCCACAGTCCAACTTCTAAGGGCCGCCTTGTGGAGGGCTCAGAGTTCCTGAACGAGCAGGACTCTGCCAAGGTGGAACTGGTGGGCAGCAAGTCCAACCAGTGGAGCTTTGAGGAGCTCATGGATCTCAACGTTCACTCCAAGACTCACACCCTCATCGAGGCCGAGGACTGCAACCCGGTCCTTATCAACTGTGATGTGCCGGACGGGACCAAAGGCAGCCCAGTGAGCTCCCTGCATTCCTCCAGTCCAGCCATAGAGGCTCTGTCAGGTGAGGAGATGATTCCACTGAAGGATTCTTCTTCTTCACATTCTCCTTCTTCACATCCTTCTTCTCGTGTCTCCGCAGAGATCTGACACCAGGAAGCCTCTCCACTGTTGCACTCCTCCACTTCCTGTCCAGCTCAGCTTCATTTGAAAGATTCCAACAGCGTCCTCCTCCATTTATTCCACAGGGAGGAGCTAAGCACCCCACAAGAGCTAGGTGTTTCATAAAAGCTTCAGGGAAATTCCACATTCTTTTTTTCTCATGTCATCTTCTTCCTTGAGCCCTTTTTTTCTATGTCGTGTCAGAGTTTGACAGGTTTTTTTTTTTTAAGGGTTTTGTCTTCATCAGGGGTTGTAATTTATTCATTCATGTCGGCTTGTTTGTTCTTCTCCATGTTGTCATCACGTGTTTAGATGTTCTTCTATATCAGAACCTTTGTTACAAATGTCCTTTTTTCGCATCTTTGTGACTCTTCCAAATTTACTCGACTGGCTGCTTGGTTTTTTGCAGCGTCCAGCAATTATGGCCTTACCAGTTTTTTTCCACAGCCTCCATTTTGGCTGTGAATAACTATCTGCGCACAGCTTCTTGTCATGTGAAGGGCTCCTTGTCTCCCGTGCATTGCACTCCCCTTCACGGCCACCAGATGGCAGTGAACTGTTAGCACACGTTGTTCAATCAGGGCTCTTTAGGCTTTTTCTCATGTTGTACATGTTGTATATGGAGCTTGTTTACTAACACCATGGTCCTAGTCTGCATGGTCTCTTCCTTTCTGCTAAATTCTATCCTCCTCTGTGAGATGACGTCTGGACACACGAGCTGCTATCCCACAAAATGCATTTCAACTTATTTAATATAACACGTGGCTGTTTATAAAGTATATTTAAGTGTTGTACATTGAAATCAGTGTTAGGCCAATGAAGCCACGTTCAGGGCGGAGTAATGTCTACATGTTTGTCACCTTGTTCTGCTTTCAGTCTAATAGTTGGGACCTGGATGTATGCCTTGGTGTTGATGGGCTTTGCTTTTATTAAGAATGTAACCGCCGTCCTTCACTCCTTCTTCATCCTATCATCCACAACTGCTCTACACGTTGAAGGCTTGTGTTAGCTTTACTGTAGACTGCTGGGACAACCTCAACAGCACCACCTGTTGGAGGGAAGCTGCTACTGTTGCCCGCTATAGGTGGCTAGCTAGCTAGCGCCGTGCCTTAGATGGACTCCAAATACGAGAACAGTGTCCTTACCTCGGCCTCTGACAATCAAGTCCCTTGTGAATAATGTTCCCCAGCACCCTGGCCACATTTGTACTGTAAATATAATAAAGTCTTCTAAAATGATGTTAATAAAGTCTCGCAAAACTAGACGTGAGGTTGCCACCATCTTTTATTCTTCATGCTTGTTTGAATCATCACTCCAAAGGAATACATATTTCAGCCTTTTCACAAGAAGGGCTTGAAAGTTGCAAGTAGAAAGTTAGTATGTTGCGTTTATATGTCAGTTATAGAGTTGAAGCAAGGTTGGATCATGTCCTAAGCTGCAATGACTTCATTAATGATGTTTCCCTCTTGCAGAGAGAGGAAAATGACCTTTCGGGGCAGGATGGATGTAATGATCAGCTCACAGCTTCTTGGCACAGTCAGGGCAGTAGACGTGCTCCCCGGTGATGACGAAGCGCTTGTTGGCCAAGGTCAGGCAGCACTTCTTGCAGGTGAAGCAGAACTCGTGCCAGGAGTAGCCCTCGTAGTTCACCACTTTGGTGCCACGGCCGAACCCTGGGACACACAAGGACGTGGGGTCAGTGCACCATTCATCCTTTCACACATGACGTCATTGTTTGCCTCATCAAGGTTGAAACTATCGGTGCATGCAAGTTGTGTAATGTGTCTTACAACTTCTCCAACCCTTCTAGTGCTGTAGAACTTCAACATGTCACTTCTCTGTGAAGCGCTTTGAGTGTCTAGAAAAGCGCTATATAAATCTAATCCATTATTATTATTATTATTATTATTATGTCCTGTTAGTAGGGATGATATTTGATAAGAAATTATCGAGTTCGAGCCCATTATCGAACCGATTCCTTATCGATTCTCTTATCGAATCCAGATAGGTTGTTGTGTATGGAAAAAAACACAATATTTGGTTTAACAAAAGCTCACTTTTATTTCATAAGAAAAAAATAAAATAAATAAATAAATATTGACTGTTACCCCCCTAAAAAAAATATTGACTGTTACCCAAAGTATATTAAGTGGGATTTTTCAGAAAAACATATATATATACAGTAACACAAAAACAACCTGTCTCTGTGATCACTATAAGTGTATAAATAATAATATAGTGTTAAATAAAATCAGTCCCTTGGGCACAAAACTGAAAATAATACAGCTCTCCAAAAAGTGCACTTCTGCTGCTATTGGAACATACTAACTACACACACTATGACACTAAGAACACCAGTCAGTCATCAATCAACAATTCTTCCCTCCTTACATGAGAGCGAAGCCTGGCAATAATTGCATATTCAACATGTCCTGTTAGTAGGGATGATATTTGATAAGAAATTATCGAGTTCGAGCCCATTATCGAACCGATTCCTTATCGATTCTCTTATCGAATCCAGATAGGTTGTTGTATATGGAAAAAAACACAATATTTGGTTTAACAAAAGCTCACTTTTATTTCATAAGAAAAAAATAAAATAAATAAATAAATATTGACTGTTACCCCCCCTAAAAAAATATTGACTGTTGTTACCCAAAGTATATTAAGTGGGATTTTTCAGAAAAACATATATATATATACAGTAACACAAAAACAACCTGTCTCTGTGATCACTATAAGTGTATAAATAATAATATAGTGTTAAATAAAATCAGTCCCTTGGGCACAAAACTGAAAATAATACAGCTCTCCAAAAAGTGCACTTCTGCTGCTATTGGAACATACTAACTACACACACTATGACACTAAGAACACCACAGTCAGTCATCAATCAACAATTCTTCCCTCCTTACATTGCCTGTTCTGCCCTCACTATACATGTTGAGGTTATACAGCTTGGCAGACAGTTAACAAACAATCCAAAGCAGATTCATCCATTTAGGCTCTTTATTGTTGTTGATCTTGCTTTGTCTTTTCTTATCTTTACTTTTGTCTTGCATTGGACTGTTTTTGTTTTTTTTAAACTGAAATACACACAATGACAAATGTATAAGCTATGTGATTCAATTAACATACTGAAATGTAATACACAATATGTAAATATTAGCTTCACACAAATATACAGTACTATCATCAAACAAATACTTCTGAGTTTTGGAACTATTTCGATGGTGGAAATACACGACTGGCAGCCATTTTAAGTCCTCAAAACATCCATTGAAACAGTGCACAAAAATCGTTTTTCAATAAACATCTTAGTATCAAACTTTCCACCTTAATATTGAGTAACATAAACAAGTTAAACAGTTTACTTACAGACTTATCTTTTCCAAGGCTGGTAAGAGCTAACACAACTTGTCGGCTTCTCAATTGTCTCAACCCGGAAGTGCCCAAACTAATGACGCGTAGTATTTTCATATCGCCACAAGGTGTCAGTAAGAGTCTACAATCAAATGGGCATAACATTGCAGGTCCCACAGGGCATTTCCTGTACGTGGGAAGGGATTCGAATAAAGAACCAACTCTTTTTCTTTACTATAGTGGCCTCGATAATGGGAACCGGTTCTCAAAAAGAGATTCGAGTCCATGGAATCGGTTCTTTTCTTATCGAACAACCGGGAGAACCGATTTCGAACATCATCCCTCCCTGTTAGTGTTGGCACCTCGGCCACCTTCTTCAGCGTTTGAATGTTTCTACCCTTCCGAGAATCCTGCAGTCTGAGGAAATATCTCAAATGGGCTCATCTGCAGGTATTAATAGATTCCCATTAACTATGGCTGTGAATCTTGGCACACCGCACCGTTCCATTCAAAATGATTCACGATTCAAAATCTATACTGTTTAATAACATTGGGTGCCAGTTCTATGATGAACTACATTCCTCCATAAATGCCTATATTACTTGAATAAAACCAGTTTAGTTAAATACAATTCCAGCCAAACATTTAATAAAGTCAAATACAAATAAGGCAACAAGAGAAGTATCCAACACTTCTCTCCTCTAAAAGTAAATGAGTACAGCAGATATAGATCATCTACATCAGTGCTTCTCAAATATTTTCTGTTATGGGTTTATAAGGTTTGGGTTTTCGTAGCTTCCTTGATCAGCTGTGGGAAACATTCAATATCGGATCATTTTTCAACAATATTCTCTTTAAATTGAGTGTTTATTCCTCATGTTTTTATCAAAAACACCATTGAAGCCTCCTGTGCAGATACCTAACCGTGAGTTTACTACGGTTCCTGGGTGTGTGGTCGATAAAAGAAAAAAACTGCAGAGGTCACTAATTGGCGCTGGCTTCAAAAGCAGCTGTGTAGTTTTATTTATCCACCACAAGGTGGCAGTAGCTGCATTGGGCTGGTAGACAATAGTATTTTAAGTAGGACATACTAATAGTAGTATGATAGTTGAGGGATTT